>NC_061512.1:271393060-271412728 GCF_022539505.1 Lolium rigidum
GAGGTTTTCTACAAATGAAATTACCGCCGACTACGATTTAGGGCTCCCCGGTGGAGATGCTCTTAGTAAAAAAAAATCCTACGAATAAGATGGGGGCACATTTGGGGAAACTCAAAACTAATCCCTATGTTCAAAATATATTTTAAAAAATTAGGATTTTTTTCATATGTAGAGGGACATATTCTATGTATGGACGTAAAGTTTCGCGTAAAACCGATAATTTTTATGCCTTGTTTAAAAATATAAAAAATGTCTTGAGACATAGACTATTCTAACAAAAAAAAAATTATACATGGCAAGGAAAATATCGGTTTTTCCTGAAACAATTTTGTGAGCATGTCAAGGTATACACCAGATATTGTTTTTGTAGTTTTTTTTTACATTTTTAAACATGATCAAAATGTATTTTAAATAATGGGTGCATATGCACCTAGGTGCATAAACACCTTGTATGTACTTTTTGCCTCGTCTAGTATGTAATTTTGACAAGATTTTAAATAGTGGGATGTACACTATAGAACCTGCCAGCCAAAAAGGTTATTCCTCCGAAAGTGGTGTTTTGGCACATGGGAAGACATGGTTCCTCTATTTCAAAATGAATGTTACACATATTTTGAAATTTTAAAAAATAAAATAAATAAATTGCACGTTCATCTTCACGTGCTACGCGCTCACAGAGTTGTTTCACGAAAAATCGACTTATCGTGTGCCGTGTGTAAAAAATAAAAAAATTCAATTCTAAAAATAGGGCTTTTCAGAAGATAAATTTTCGTTTTTTACACTCGTAGAAAAACGGCCTTTGGTCGCGGTTGGCAACTACCATTAGTCGTGGTTGCGCAACCGCGACCAATTAAGCGACTAAAGGCCCCCCCTTTAGTCGCGGTTCCTTACGAACCGCGACTAAAGACACGTCCGCGTGGCCGCCAGCAGTCCATCAGGGCGGAGAACCTTTAGTCGCGGTTCTTCTGGCCAACCGCGACTAAAGGCCGCCGCAGGTTTAGGGTTTTAGCCCCCCCTAAACCTGGTTTCTTTTTATTATTTTATTTCTTTTGTGTTTTATTTTAATTTTGAACGAGTTTCACATATTCTAACCTAGTTTATTTTTATTGTTTTATTTCTTTTGTGTTTTATTTTAATTTTGAAGGAGTTTCACATATTCTACGGTACTACATACATGCATATGAATGTACAATTTCAAACAAATTTGAAATTAGAACCAAAGAGAATTCAAGAGGAATATACAATATATATTCAATATCGGATGACCATATACAATTTTGAATAAGTTTTCATACATAATTTAGTGCATGTGAAGTTCTACGTCCTCTACATAGTGTTCTCCTTTAGGATCGATGACTTCCCTCGCGAACCATCCAGCTAGTTCCTCTTGAAGTGGTCGGAAGCGAGCTTCTGGACTAAGCATCTTCCGGAGGTTATTCCTCTTGATATTGTTCTCACACGGAACCCGCTCAGAGGTGTATCTCCGGATCATCTAACAAACATAGTATCCACATAGATTGGTCCCCGGTGGCTGAATATCCCCGGTCCCAGACACTGACCTTTTAAATTGTAGCTCTTTTTGGAATTCACCGACCTTTTCATCTACAAACCATCTCCAAACCCTACGAGACAAGAAAATTAAATGAACAAGAGAATTATTAATTAGTTACTTGATATTAGGAAATGAACGAAATAGGCCGATCGATATAGAGCGCAAATGAATGAAAATAATTATTTTTGCATCATTTTTCTCATGTCGGTCCAAAGCTTTGGATCCATATTCAGAGAGTCGTGGACGAGAACTGTGGAGGTGTGAAGTTGAATTACTAGCAGAATCCAGTGGAACCTGCAGACACGATACATGCACAGTCATGCATAACTCATCGATTAGCCACATACCATGCATGGAGTAAACAAAAGAGAATGTGCTCAAGACAGAAACACTCACCCAAAATGGTAAGGAAATAGAATATCACTTTTGAGTTCCTGCTTTGAAAGAAACCGCCACAGGTCTTCCTCCACGTCGGTGGGGTGGTGTTCTAACACATATGAATTAACGATGTGTGGGTTAATGAACCCAACATCATGGATGCACCTTATTCGCATTTCCCGCTTCTTCATTCTGCATAATAGCGTACACAACAATAGTTAGGACAATATATATATATATATATATATATATATATAGGATAAATCTACTAAATTGGTACAAGGGTTACATAAAAAATAAAAACGTCAAAGAATATATTTATGCGGAAGTTAGACATGAGCATCACTTCAAACATTACTATGTAACAGTTAATGAATGTTTGAAGTGATGCTCATGTCTAACTTCCGCATAAATATATTCTTTGACGTTTTTATTTTTTATGTAACCCTTGTACCAATTTAGCAGATTTTTCATTTGTTGAGGTAGATCCTTTTCCTGCGCAGGCTCGATGAGGGGCCCATTCCGCACATATGTAATTACTACCTCCTTCACTGGCGCCTCATCAAGGCCTAATAGTGCACGAAGAGTCATACCTAAGTTGGCCGCTTGTTCTCTGGCACTCGTTACAGTCAATCCCTGTGCTGCCGCAGCTGCTATGATATCGGGGGCATCCGGACCGGCGGCTTCCACTATGAGATCGATTGTTTACTTTGTTCCCCGAGCTGGGCAACTTGTTTCCCCCCTTTTATACTTTCTAATTCTTTCTCGGCCTCCTCCAAGGCTTTCTTCTCCTGCTTCTCCGCCAACTCTTTGTTCCTCTTGAACGTGAGTGCTTGCCTACGAAGTTCACGTGCATAGTCGTCAGGCAGATTCTTCGCGGCTTTGGACGCTGTGCTCAAAAATGACTTAGCCCACTGCTTTTGCTTGTCAGAAAATACTGGCTTGGGCTCGGGCTCTCTTTTCTTCTTGCAGTCCTCCTTCCATTTCTCATGGTTAGCAGCCGCGGCCGCGTCGACTTCCTCGGCACTACGTTCCCAAGGCCTTGTGGGGAGAGGCTTCAGTGATGGCTCTGGTACCTTTGTGGTTTTAGGTACATAAGGGTCCGGGTTAATAATCCAGGACTGCTTCTGCTTCTTCGCCGGAGGTGGATTGGGGGGCGGCGTCTGATCACCCGCCGGACGAGGACTGGGGGGCGGCTGATTACCCGCTGGAGGTGAATTGGGGGGCGGCGTCGGCTGACGTGAAGGAGGTGTAGGTGAACCACCACCACCACCACCATCACCACCGCCGCCACCGCCACCACCACCCGAGGGGGGTGGACTTGTTTGGCTTGGCGTCTCGCCTGGAAACTTGATTAACTTCTTTTTCCATAGAATGAACTGGCGCTTGACACCTCCAAGTCTTCTCTCCCCTTCGGGTGTAGCAATGTCAATCTCCAGGTCCTCAAACCCTGGGACTATTTCCTCCACCGTGACACGAGCATAGCCATCTGGAATGGGTTGTTGTGGTGGAGTGCTCCAGGCTCACATGGTAAAGCACTGCCGATGGCTACCTTCGTGGACATGTTCCCAATTGGATAATGCTGATGACATTCTTTCATCTCCTTTACATCGTCCACGGGGTAGCGAGGAGGCTCCGGTGCAGTAATATCGATCGCCGGTGCATTATCAGTAGCCGGCGGGGCCTCCGTGGAAGCCACGCTGCTTCTCATCCGCTGCTGGCTTCCGAGATCCGCTGGATGATCTTCATGCGCCCCAGCTGCCGATCTTTCTTGTACTAGTATACTCACGGTTTTCTTCATCGTATCGAATTACGATACCAACCGCACCACAACATCTGCATCCCGATCCATCTTTCTCTTACGGCTTCTGTAACCGCTGGGAGAACCCTATTTTCCACGGAACGTTCCCCATGCCTCGTACACGTCCTCCGTGTTCAGGATTCCCGAGGGCTTTTGTCATCGCGTCGTTCTCTCTGTTGAACTTGATCTTCCCCTCTTGAGCATCCCTCATTGCGTCAATAAGGGCTTGGGTGGGTTTAAACGATACGTTCCGGTGAACACACGCCCTCGTCTCCGGTGTAGCGTTCCCCCATGCCCGTACCACCAGCTTTTGGCCCTTGGGTCCCATCCCTCCGTACCTGGACGGATTCCTCGCGTCCTCAGCTCATTCTCCATCTTCTCCCACCTAGGCTCCCAAAGGCGGTACCCTCCCGGCCCCATAATATGATTGTACTCCTTCTTAGCCGCATTTTCCTTATTTTTTTCGATATTTCAGTGAACTGCTCCGATTTCTTTTGCCTCACAAATTCTGGCCAATCATGTTTCAGTTTCTCATATTGTCCTTTGAAATCCGGAGTCTTTTTCTTGTTGACATAGTCACGGGCTAGATTTTGCTTGAATTTCCGAATGCACTCGGCCATCTTTTGAAGAGCGAACTGTTTGACTAGCCTCCTCCTCTTCTTGTTTTCCTCAATCTTGTTACCCTCCTCATCGAATTTGTTGTATTCCGGAGGTAGAACAAAATATTCCATAAGCTTTTGCAAGCAATCTTTTTTTGTTCTCTTCTCGACAAAAGTGAAACCAAGACGTGCCTTCTTTGGATCATTCCACTCCTGGACGGTGATCGAGACGTTGTCTCTAACAACGGCTCCGCATTGGTTGATAAACTTGGTGGCGTTCTTCTCGGGCTCCAGCGGCTTGCCGGTTGCACTGTCGACAACCTCGATGGTATATGTTTCTCCTTGTTTCAGCGTCTTGGTTGCGCCACGCTTTGACGACGTACTCGATTGTTTCGACGATCCGGCCGAGGGCTAAAATAAGAAAGAGAGTCGCGCGTGTTAGTACACACATATTTATTCAAATCAGTTAGTTTGTATCACCAGAGGCTCAATGTATATATATACCTCAGCGCCGGAGGTGGTTGCTACTTCCAATTGAAGATTGTCGTTTATCGACGTTTGTTCTGCATCATCTTGCTGACGGCCTTCATCTTGACAGTCAAGGTTCAGATAAGAAGAGATCTCTTCTTCATCTTGATCGGTCGGCACATAAGGAATATCGCCGTTTATGAGGCCAAATATATGTTCTTCAGCTGCCGGATCATAGTTGGCCATAATCGGGTCAGCTCTATCGTCCGCCATATGTCAGTCCTGAAAACATGTAGTAAAAACAAATTAATTGTGTATATGCATTATCACATCTCTTCTACATATAAAGAGAGAGGGCGACAAGGGAGGCGAGAGGGGGGACGCGTGTATATGCGGACGATCGACCTCGCCTCGCAGTGACCGCGTGACCGAGAGACCGGTGGTGGAGGTGGCGAAAGGGCGGCGGTGGTGAAAGGGGTGGCGAAAGGGCGGTGGCGGTGCCGAGAGGACAACACACATAACCCTCGCCGCCCCCTATCGATCCAAAAAAAAACAGCGCGCGTATACGAGGGGCTCGCTGCCCCCTCCGTTCGATCGGCAGCCTAACGGAGGGCGGTGGCGGTGCCGAGGGGGCAGCCTAACGTCGTCGCTGCGGAGCTCTGTTCGATCGGCGGAGAAGAATGGGGCGCGGCGGTTCGCGCGAGGGTGTATTTAAGTCAAAATTGTTATGTCAAAATTATTAAGTAAAAAAACAAACAAAATTAACCCCGCCGTATACGGAAGGGCGGCGAGGGGCGCGGCGCCTCGCTGCCCCCGCCTCATCCGTATACGCGCGCGGGGTACAAATTTGAAGTACTTTTTTGTTAAGTACTTTTTTTGTTATAAATTTTAGTTATTATAAAATTTTAGTTATATACAAACTTTTATAGTTATATACAAATTTTTGTTAAGTTACAAATTTTAGTTATATACAAATTTTAGTTGTGTGTACTTAGTTACAAATTAAAAAAAAACAAAAAAAAACTGGGACGGCCAGGCGCCCCTGGCGCGCCCTTCTCTCCTCTTCCTCCCTCTTCCGTACGGCGCGTGCGGCGCGCGCGGCCGACGGTCGACCGGCCGGCGGCCACAAGGGCGGCCACAAGGGCGGCGGTCTACGTCGGAGCGCGCGCGGCCGGCGCGGCGCGAGAGAGAAGGACGACGGCGTCGTCGAGACTTACACGCGGCGCGAGAGAGAGGAGGTCGACGGCGCGAGAAGAGGGCGGCGGGGCGGCGGCGTCGTTGGTGGCGGGGCGAGGCAGCGGCGTCGATCGGCGCGGCATCGTCTTGCAGAGAAATCGCGGAGAAGACGAGAAATGGAGGCGACGGTTCGGGCGTTTGTATTTATAGCCCCCCCTTTAGTCGCGGTTGGTGAGGCGACCCGCGACTAAAGGGTTTTTTCGGCGGGTTTTTGCGTTCCCGCGCGCAACGACCTTTAGTCGCGGTTGGCCAGGCCAACCGCGACTAAAGGTATTTTTCAAAATACTTTTCTTTTTCAAAATCTTAAAAATACAAATAATATATCAAAAAATCAGAAAAATAAAACTAATTCAATTCAAAATCTTAAAAATACAAATAATATATCAAAAAATACAGAAAAATAAAACTAATTCAATTCAAATTCTTATAAATACAAATAATATATGAAAAAAATTCAGAAAAATAAAACTAATTCAATTCAAAATCTTAAAAATACAAATAATATATCAAAAAATTCAGAAAAATAAAACTAATTCAATTCAAAATCTTAAAAATACAAATAATATATCAAAAAATTCAGAAAAATAAAACTAATTCAATTCAAATTCTTAAAAATACAAATAATATATGAAAAAATTCAGAAAATAGAACTAATTCATTTCAAAATGTTTAAAATACAAATAATATATCAACAAAATTCAGAAAAATCCAATGTCTTCCCTCATCTGTCTTCCTGCCCCCCGCTTCCCGCCAGTTCTTCCCGGTCACCTCTGTCTTCCCACAAGTTCTCCCCGGCCCGTCTTCCCACTAGTTCTTTCCCGCCTATGTCTTCTCGCCATTTCTTCACGCCTCTGTCTTCCCATCTCTGTCTTTCATGGTTTTGCATGAAAAAATCCCGAGGAGCAACTTCCGAAGATGCCGTAGGGCGTGTGCACCGACGACATCTTCGAGAAGTTGCGCCACGGGAGATTTTCCAACCCTTTACTCCATCCATGGGGATGAAACTCTCCCTACCTGCTAGGTTGGCTTGTTGGTCTGCTTGCCAAGGCGTATCGATGCTCCTTTTATAGGCACGGCGCCGCTTATGCTTTGTCTTGTTCCTCCAACAGGGCGTCGTGCGCTACATGCTTTATCTCATCGAGCAGTGCGTCCACCCACGCGTCCTTATCCTGCCGACAGCTTTAGTCACGGTTGCACCCAACAGCCGGGACTAAAACTTACCCAAACGTCCTTATCCCACCGACAGTTTTCTTAGATGACACAAAAACCACATTTAGTCCCGGTTGCACACACCAGCCGGGACTAAAGCTTACCCAAACGTCCTTATCCCACAGACAGTTTCCTTAGATGACACAAAAACCACATTTAGTCCCGGTTGCACCCACCAGCCGGGACTAAAGGTTACCCAAACGTCCTTATCCCGCCATTTCTTCCCTGTCTTCCCGCCTCTTTCTTCCCGCCACTTTCTTCCCGCCTCCTGTCTTCCCGCTCCCATTTTTCCCGCCATTTCTCACTACATATATGTAGCCCGGCTTGGCCAGCATTATCACATCTCTACAATCTCTCATCACTCTCTCATGGCTTCCACCGCACCCACTCTAACCTACCAGCAGGTGGAGGAGCTTTGCGCCTCGAACTACCCTTGCCCACCGGGCTACCGCGTCCCCGCCGGCTGGAGCCTAAGCGCCGACGGCGTGCCGGTCCCTCCCGTCCCTCAGGTTACTGCACGCCGGGCGGCCATCAAGAACAACTACTACCTCGACCTCACGCCGGAGCAGCGGATGAATCCCCGCTGGCATCCCGATAACCAACATACTTGGGACGCCTTCTTCATCAGTCGGCGTGAGAGGGCGCTCGCCAGGTATGAGGAGGACGGTCTGCTGATACGTCTCTGACGTATCGATAATTTCTTATGTTCCATGCTACTTTATTGATGATATCTACATGTTTTATACACATTATATGTCATATTTATGCATTTTCTGGAACTAACCTATTAACAAGATGCCGAAGTGCCAGTTCCTGTTTTCTGCTGTTTTTGGTTTCAGAAATCCTAGTAACGAAATATTCTCGGAATCGGACGAAATCAACGCCAAAGTTCCTATTTTCACCGGAAGCATCCAGAACACCCGGGAAGGACCAGAGGGGGGCATCGGGCCCCCGGACCATAGGCCGGCGCGGCCCAGGCCCCGGCCGCGCCGCCCTATGGTGTCGTCGCCCCTTCGACCCTCCTGCGCCGCCTCTTCGCCTATATAAAGCCCCTGGATCGAAAACCACGATGCGAAGAACCACGATACGGAAAACCTTCCGGAGCCGCCGCCATCGCGAAGCCAAGATCCGGGGGACGGGAGTCTCTGTTCCGGCACCCTGCCGGAGCGGGGAAGTGCCCCGGAAGGCTTCTCCATCGACACCGCTGCCATCTCCACCGCCATCTTCATCACCGCTGCTGCTCCCATGAGGAGGGAGTAGTTCTCCATCGAGGCTCGGGGCTGTACCGGTAGCTATGTGGTTCATCTCTCTCCTATGTGCTTCAATACAATAATCTCATGAGCTGCCTTACATGATTGAGATTCATATGATGATGCTTGTAATCTAGATGTCATTATGCTAGTCAAGTGAGTTTTACTTATGTGATCTCCGGAGACTCCTCGTCCCACGTGTGTAAAGGTGACGAGTGTGTGCACCGTGTGGGTCTCTTAGGCTAGATTTCACAGAATACTTATTCACTCGTTGAATGGCATAGTGAGGTGCTTATTTATATCTCTTTATGATTGCAATGTGTTTGTATCACAATTTATCTATGTGCTACTCTAGTGATGTGTTATTAAAGTAGTTTTATTCCTCCTGCATGTGTGCAAAGGTGACGAGTGCGTGCACCATGTTAGTACTTGGTTTATGCTATGATCATGATCTCTTGTAGATTGCGAAGTTAACTATTGCTATGATAATATTGATGTGATCTATTCCTCCTACATATGCATGAAGGTGACAGTGTGCATGCTATGCTAGTACTTGGTTTAGTCTCTTGATCTATCTTACACTAAAGGTTACTAAAATATGAGCATTATTGTGGAGCTTGTTAACTCCGGCATTGAGGGTTCGTGTAATCCTACGCAATGTGTTCATCATCCAACAAAAGTGTAGAGTATGCATTTATCTATTCTGTTATGTGATCAATGTTGAGAGTGTCCACTAGTGAAAGTCTAATCCCTAGGCCTTGTTCCTAAATACTGCTGAGTTACTACTTGCTTGTTTATCTGTTTTACTTGTGTTACTACTGCTGCAATATTACCACCATCAACTACACGCCAGCAAGCACTTTTCACGGCACCGTTGCTACTTGCTCATACTTATTCATACCACCTATATTTCACTATCTCTTCGCCGAACTAGTGCACCTATTAGGTGTGTTGGGGACACAAGAGACTTCTTGCTTTGTGGTTGCGGGGTTGCATGAGAGGGATATCTTTGACCTCTTCCTCCTCGAGTTCGATAAACCTTGGGTATCCACTTAAGGGAAACTTGTTCGCTGTTCTACAAACCTCTCGCTCTTGGAGGCCCAACACTGTCTACAAGAATAGAAGCTCCCGTAGACATCAAGCACTTTTCTGGCGCCGTTGCCGGGGAGGAAAGGTAAAAAGGCACTCATACTACGGTCCTAGGTAAAGTATTTTTCCGGCGCCGTCGTGTGTGTGCTCGAAGCTATTTCCTTTAGATCCTGCAATTGCATCTTGTTGTTTCTTGTTTACACTAGTTTGGCATAATGTACAAGAGTGAGCTTCTTATTCTATTTCCTGATTTAAAACTTGGATTGTTTGATGCGAAAATTAAAAAACCTATGAAATCTTATTTGCATGCTGGTAGTAATATTAGTATGAACGCTTTGAACACCATGGTTGATAATGATATAGAAAGTTCTAAGCTTGGGGAAGCTGGTTTTCATGATCTTTTTAGTCCCCCAAGCATTGAGGAGAAAATTTTCTTTGATGATACTTTGCCTCCTATTTATGATGATTATAATGATAGTGGTCTTTTGGTGCCACCTACTATGGAGAGTAAATTTTGTTGTGATTATACTATGCCTCCTACACTTGATGAGAATAATAATGATAGCTACTTTGTTGAATTTGCTCTCACTACAACTAATAAAATTAACTATGCCTATGTGGAGAGTAATTATTTTATGCATGAGACTCATGATAAGAATGCTTTATGTGATAGTTATATTGTTGAGTTTGCTCATGATACCACTGGATATTATTATGAGAGAGGAAAATATGGTTGTAGAAATTTACATGTTACTAAAATGCCTCTCTATGTGCTGAAATTTTTGAAGCTACACGTGTTTTATCTTCTTATGCTTGTTACTTTGCTCTTCATGAACTTGTTTATTTACAAGATTCCTATGCATAGGAAGCATGTTAGACTTAAATGTGTTTTGAATTTGCCTCTTGATGCTCTCTTTTGCTTCAAATACTATTTCTTGCGAGTGCATCATTAAAGCTGCTGAGCCCATCTTAATGGCTAAAAAGAAAGAACTTCTTGGGAGATAACCCATGTGTTATTTTGCTACAGTACTTTGTTTTATATTTGTGTCTTGGAAGTTGTTTACTACTGTAGCAACCTCTCCTTATCTTAGTTTTGTGTTTTGTTGTGCCAAGTAAAGTCTTTGATAGTAAAGTAAGTACTAGATTTGGATTACTGCGCAGAAACAGATTTCTTTGCTGTCACGAATCTGGGTCTAATTCTCTGTAGGTAACTCAGAAAATTATGCAAATTTACGTGAGTGATCCTCAGATATGTACGCAACTTTCATTCAATTTGAGCATTTTCGTTTGAGCAAGTCTGGTGGCCTAATAAAATCCATCTTTACGGACTGTTCTGTTTTGACAGATTCTGCCTTTTATTTCGCATTGCCTCTTTTGCTATGTTGGATGAATTTCTTTGATCCATTAATGTCCAGTAGCTTTATGCAATGTCCAGAAGTGTTAAGAATGATTGTGTCACCTCTGAACATGTTAATTTTTATTGTCCACTAACCCTCTAATGAGTTGTTTCGAGTTTGGTGTGGAGGAAGTTTTCAAGGGTCAAGAGAGGAGGATGATATACTACGATCAAGGAGGGTGAAAGCTCTAAGCTTGGGGATGCCCCGGTGGTTCATCCCTGCATATATCAAGAAGACTCAAGCGTCTAAGCTTGGGGATGCCCAAGGCATCCCCTTCTTCATCGACAACATTATCAGGTTCCTCCCCTGAAACTATATTTTTATTCCATCACATCTTATGTGCTTTCCTTGGAGCGTCTGTGTGCTTTTGTTTTTGTTTTTGTTTGAATAAATTGGATTACATCATGCTTGTGTGGGAGAGAGACACGCTCCGCTGGTTCGTATGAACACATGTGTTCTTAGCTCATAATATTCATGGCGAAGTTTCCTCTTCGTTAAATTGTTATATGGTTGGAATTGGAAAATGATACATGTAGTAATTGCTATAAATGTCTTGGGTAATGTGATACTTGGCAATTGTTGTGCTCATGTTTAAGCTCTTGCATCATATGCTTTGCACCTATTAATGAAGAAATACATAGAGCATGCTAAAATTTGGTTTGCATATTTGGTTTCTCTAAGGTCTAGATAATTTCTAGTATTGAGTTTGAACAACAAGGAAGACGGTGTAGAGTCTTATAATGTTTTCAATATGTCTTTTATGTGAGTTTTGCTGCACCGGTTCATCCTTGTGTTTGTTTCAAATAACCTTGCTAGCCTAAACCTTGTATCGAGAGGGAATACTTCTCATGCATCCAAAATACTTGAGCCAACCACTATGCCATTTGTGTCCACCATACCTACCTACACTACATGGTATTTTCCCGCCATTCCAAAGTAAATTGCTTGAGTGCTACCTTTAAAATTCCATCATTCACCTTTGCAATATATAGCTCATGGGACAAATAGCTTAAAAACTATTGTGGTATTGAATATGTAATTATGAACTTTATCTCTTATTAAGTTGCTTGTTGTGCGATAACCATGTTTACTGGGGGAACGCCATCAACTCATTGTTGAATTTCATGTGAGTTGCTATGCATGTTCGTCTTGTCTGAAGTAAGGGCGGTTTTCACAATCAAATGGTTTGAGTATGCATATTGTTAGAGAAGAACATTGGGCCGCTAACTAAAGCCATGAATCATGGTGGAAGTTTCAGTTTGGACATAAAACCTCAATCTCTTATGAGAATATTAACTGTTGTTGAATGCTTAAGCATTAAAAGAGGAGTCCATTATCTGTTGTCTATGTTGTCCCGGTATGGGTGTCCAAGTTGAAGAATGATCAAAAGCGAGAAATCCAATGCGAACTTTCTCCTTAGACCCTTGTACAGGCGGCATAGAGGTACCCCTTTGTGACACTTGGTTGAAACATATGTTATGCAATGATGATCAGTGTTAACCCAAGCTAAGTAGGACAAGGTGCGGGCACTATTGGTACACTATGCATGAGGCTTGCAACTCATAAGATATAATTTACATGATGCATATGCTTTATTACTACCGTTGACAAAATTGTTTCATGTTTTCAAAATCAAAGCTCTAGCACAAATATAGCAATCGATGCTTTTCCTCTATGGAGGACCATTCTTTTACTTTCAATGTTGAGTCAGTTCACCTATTTCTATCCACCTCAAGAAGCAAACACTTGTGTGAACTGTGCATTGATTCTTACATATTTGCATATTGCATTTGTTATATTGCTTTGCATTGACAATATCCATGAGATATACATGTTACAAGTTGAAAGCAACCGCTGAAACTTAATCTTCTTTTGTGTTGCTTCAATACCTTTACTTTGAATTATTACTTTATGAGTTAACTCTTATGCAAGACTTATTGATGCTTGTCTTGAAGTACTATTCATGAAAAGTCTTTGCTTTATGATTCAGTTGTTTACTCATGTCATTACCATTGTTTTGATCGCTGCATTCATTACATATGTTTACAATATGATCAAGGTTATGATGGCATGTCACTTAAGAAATTATCTTTGTTATCGTTTTACCCGCTCGGGACGAGCGGAACTAAGCTTAGGGATGCTGATACGTCTCTGACGTATCGATAATTTCTTATGTTCCATGCTACTTTATTGATGATATCTACATGTTTTATACACATTATATGTCATATTTATGCATTTTCTGGAACTAACCTATTAACAAGATGCCGAAGTGCCAGTTCCTGTTTTCTGCTGTTTTTGGTTTCAGAAATCCTAGTAACGAAATATTCTCGGAATCGGACGAAATCAACGCCAAAGCATCCAGAACACCCGGGAAGGACCAGAGGGGGGGCACTGGGCCCCCAGACCATAGGCCGGCGCGGCCCAGGCCCTGGCCGCGCCGCCCTATGGTGTCGTCGCCCCTTCGACCCTGCTGCGCCGCCTCTTCGCCTATATAAAGCCCCTGGATCGAAAACCCTGATGCGAAGAACCACGATACGGAAAACCTTCCAGAGCCGCCGCCATCGCGAAGCCAAGATCTGGGGGACAGGAGTCTGTTCCGGCACCCTGCCGGAGCGGGGAAGTGCCCCCGGAAGGCTTCTCCATCGACACCGCTGCCATCTCCACCGCCATCTTCATCACCGCTGCTGCTCCCATGAGGAGGGAGTAGTTCTCCATCGAGGCTCGGGGCTGTACCGGTAGCTATGTGGTTCATCTCTCTCCTATGTGCTTCAATACAATAATCTCATGAGCTGCCTTACATGATTGAGATTCATATGATGATGCTTGTAATCTAGATGTCATTATGCTAGTCAAGTGAGTTTTACTTATGTGATCTCCGGAGACTCCTCGTCCCACGTGTGTAAAGGTGACGAGTGTGTGCACCGTGTGGGTCTCTTAGGCTAGATTTCACAGAATACTTATTCACTCGTTGAATGGCATAGTGAGGTGCTTATTTATATCTCTTTATGATTGCAATGTGTTTGTATCACAATTTATCTATGTGCTACTCTAGTGATGTGTTATTAAAGTAGTTTTATTCCTCCTGCATGTGTGCAAAGGTGACAGTGCGTGCACCATGTTAGTACTTGGTTTATGCTATGATCATGATCTCTTGTAGATTGCGAAGTTAACTATTGCTATGATAATATTGATGTGATCTATTCCTCCTACATATGCATGAAGGTGACAAGTGTGCATGCTATGCTAGTACTTGGTTTAGTCTGTTGATCTATCTTACACTAAAGGTTACTAAAATATGAGCATTATTGTGGAGCTTGTTAACTCCGGCATTGAGGGTTCGTGTAATCCTACGCAATGTGTTCATCATCCAACAAAAGTGTAGAGTATGCATTTATCTATTCTGTTATGTGATCAATGTTGAGAGTGTCCACTAGTGAAAGTCTAATCCCTAGGCCTTGTTCCTAAATATTGCTGAGTTACTACTGCTTGTTTACTGTTTTACTGTGTTACTACTGCTGCAATATTACCACCATCAACTACACGCCAGCAAGCACTTTTCCGGCACCGTTGCTACCTTGCTCATACTTATTCATACCACCTGTATTTCACTATCTCTTCGCCGAACTAGTGCACCTATTAGGTGTGTTGGGGACACAAGAGACTTCTTGCTTTGTGGTTGCGGGGTTGCATGAGAGGGATATCTTTGACCTCTTCCTCCCTGAGTTCGATAAACCTTGGGTATCCACTTAAGGGAAACTTGCTGCTGTTCTACAAACCTCTGCTCTTGGAGGCCCAACACTGTCTACAAGAATAGAAGCTCCCGTAGACATCATCTGCCTCCTGTGAACTTCCACGAGGCCGGCCGTCGGCTATGGTGGTACGGCCGGACTCTACAGAGCGTCATGGACTACATCACGGCCGGCGATATCCCCCGCCTGCGCTAACCTCAGTTCGAGCCACGAGCGCCGGCCGACGACAGCGACGACAGCAGCGACGACGACGGCGGCGGTGCTGGCGCGTAGTTGACGTGGGAGTTAGAAATATTTTGGTGTAGCTTTTCTTCAGTTCCCCGGCAACGGCGCCAGAAAAAGAGCTTGATGGCGTGTATTTCACACGTTCGTTGGGCAACCCCAAGAGGAAGGTATGATGCGCACAGCAGCAAGTTTTCCCTCGAAAGAAACCAAGGTTTATCGAACCAGGAGGAGCCAAGAAGCACGTTGAAGGTTGATGGCGGCGGGATGTAGTGCGGCGCAACACCGGGGATTCCGGCGCCAACGTGGAACCTGCACAACACAACCAAAGTACTTTGCCCCAACGAAACGAGTGAGGTTGTCAATCTCACCGGCTTGCTGTAACAAAGGATTAACCGTATTGTGTGGAAGATGATTGTTTGCGAGAGAAAACGAGTAAAACAAGTATTGCAGCAGATTTGTATTTCGAGTATTAAAGAATGGACCGGGGTCCACGGTTCACTAGAGGTGTCTCTCCCATAAGATAAAAGCATGTTGGGTGAACAAATTACAGTCGGGCAATTGACAAATATAGAGGGCATAACAATGCACATACATGTCATGATAAGTACAGTGAGATTTAATTGGGCATTACGACAAAGTACATAGACCGCCATCCAACTGCATCTATGCCTAAAAAGTCAACCTTCAATTTATCATCCGAACCCCTTCCAGTATTAAGTTGCAAAGCAACAGACAATTGCATTAAGTATGGTGCGTAATGTAATCAACAACTACATCCTCGGACATAGCGCCAATATTTTATCCCTAGTGGCAACAGCACAACACAACCTTAGAACTTTCGTCACTTGTCCCAGGTGTCAATGCGGACATGAACCCACTATCGAGCATAAATACTCCCTCTTGGAGTTAAAAGCAAAAACTTGGCCGAGCCTCTACTAGTAACGGAGAGCATGCAAGATCATAAATAACACATATGTAATAACTTGATAATTAACATAACATGGTATTCTCTATCCATCGGATCCCGACAAACACAACATAGAGTATTACGGATAGATGATCTTGATCATGTTAGGCAGCTCACAAGATCCAACAATGAAGCACAATGAGGAGAAGACAACCATCTAGCTACTGCTATGGACCCATAGTCCGGGGGTGAACTACTCACTCATCACTCCGGAGGCGACCATGGCGGTGTAGAGTCCTCCGGGAGATGAATCCCCTCTCCGGCGAGGGTGCCGGAGGAGATCTCCGGAATCCCCGAGATGGGATCGGCGGCGGCGGCGTCTCGGAAGGTTTTCCGTATCGTGATTTTTTCGCATCGGGGTTTTCGCGACGGAGGCTTTAAGTAGGCGGAAGGGCGGAGTCGGGGGCTGACGAGGGGCCCACACCACGGGCGGCGCGGGCCCCCTTGGCCGCGCCGCCTTGTGGTGTCGCCACCTCGTGGCCCCACTTCGTATGCTCTTCGGTCTTCTGGAAGGTTCGTGGCAAAATAGGACCCTGGGACTTGATTTCGTCCAATTCCGAGAATATTTCGTTACTAGGATTTACGAAACCAAAAACAGCGAGAAAACGACAGATCGGCACTTCGGCATCTTGTTAATAGGTTAGTTCCAGAAAATGCACGAATATGACATAAAGTGTGCATAAAACATGTAGGTATCAGCAATAATATGGCATAGAACATAAGAAATTATCGATACGTCGGAGACGTATCAGCATCCCCAAGCTTAGTTACGCTTCGTCCCGAGCGAGTAAAACGATAACAAAGATAATTTCTGAAGTGACATGCCATCATAACCTTGATCATACTATTTGTAAACATATGTAGTGGATGCAGCGATCAAAACAATGGTAATGACATGAGTAAACAAGTGAATCATAAAGAAAAGACTTTTCATGAATAGTACTTCAAGACAAGCATCAATAAGTCTTGCATAAGAGTTAAGTCATAAAGCAATAAATCAAAGTAAAGGTATTGAAGCAACACAAAGGAAGATTAAGTTTCAGCGGTTGCTTTCAACTTGTAACATGTATATCTCATGGATAATTGTCAACATAGAGTAATATAACAAGTACAATATGCAAGTATGTAGGAATCAATGCACAGTTCACACAAGTGTTTGCTTCTTGAGGTGGAGAGAGATAGGTGAACTGACTCAACATAAAAGTAAAAGAATGGTCCTTCAAAGAGGAAAGCATCGATTGCTATATTTGTGCTAGAGCTTTTATTTTGAAAACATGAAACAATTTTGTCAACGGTAGTAATAAAGCATATGAGTTATGAAAGTTATATCTTACAAGTTGCAAGCCTCATGCATAGTATACTAATAGTGCCCGCACCTTGTCCTAATTAGCTTGGACTACCGGATCTTTGTAATGCACATGTTTTAACCAAGTGTCACAATGGGGTACCTCCATGCCGCACTGTACAAAGGTCTAAGGAGAAAGCTCGCATTTTGGATTTCTCGCTTTTGATTATTCTCAACCTAGACATCCATACCGGGACAACATGGACAACGAGATAATGGACTCCTCTTTAATGCATAAGCATGTGGCAACAATTATTATTCTCATATGAGATTGAGGATATATGTCCAAAACTGAAACTTCCACCATGATTCATGGCTTTAGTTAGCGGCCCAATGCTCTTCTCTAACAATATGCATGCTCCAACCATTAAGGTGGTAGATCTCTCTTACTTCAGAAAAGACGGACATGCATAGCAACTCACATGATATTCAACAAAGAATAGTTGATGGCGTCCCCAGAAGCATGGTTATGGCACAACAAGCAACTTAATAAGAGATAAAATGCATAAGTACATATTCAATACCACAATAGTTTTTAAGCTATTTGTCCCATGAGCTATATATTGCAAAGGTGAATGATGGAATTTTAAAGGTAGCACTCAAGCAATTTACTTTGGAATGGCGGATAAATACCATGTAGTAGGAAGGTATGGTGGACACAAATGGCATAGTGGTTGGCTCAAGTATTTTGGATGCATGAGAAGTATTCCCTCTCGATACAAGGTTTAGGCTAGCAAGGTTATTTGAAACAAACACAAGGATGAACGGTGCAGCAAAACTCACATAAAATACATATTGTAAACATCATAAGACTCCACACCGTCTTCCTTGTTGTTCAAAACTCAATACTAGATGTTATCTAGACTCTAGAGAAACCAAATATGCAAACCAAATTAGAAAGCTCTAAGTATTTCTTCATTAATGGGTGCAAAGTATATGATGCAAGAGCTTAAAAATGAGCACAACAATTGCCAAGTATCAAATTATCCAAGACATTTTAGAGTTACTACATGTAGCATTTTCCAATTCCAACCATATAACAATTTAACGAAGAAGAAACTTCGTCATGAATACTATGAGTAGAGACTAAGGACATACTTGTCCATATGCTACAGCGGAGCGTGTCTCTCTCCCATAAAGTGAATGCTAGGATCCATTTTATTCAAACAAAACAAAAAACAAAAACAAACCGACGCTCCAAGCAAAGTGCATAAGATGTGACGGAATAAAAATATAGTTTCAGGGGAGGAACCTGATAATGTTGTCGATGAAGAAGGGGATGCCTTGGGCATCCCTAAGCTTAGACGCTTGAGTCTTCTCATAATATGCAGGGGTGAACCACCGGGGCATCCCCAATCTTAGAGCTTTCACTCTCCTTGATCATATTGCATCATACTCCTCTCTTGATCCTTGAAAACTTCCTCCACACCAAACTCGAAACAACTCATTAGAGGGTTAGTGCATAATAAAAATTCACATGTTCAGAGGTGACACAATCATTCTTAACACTTCTGGACATTGCATAAAGCTACTGGACATTAATGGATCAAACAAATTCATCCAACATAGCAAAAGAGGCAATGCGAAATAAAAGACAGGATCTGTCAAAACAGAACAGTCCGTAAATATGGATTTTATTAGGCCACCAGACTTGCTCAAACGAAAATGCCCAAATTGAATGAAAGTTGCGTACATATCTGAGGATCACGCACGTAAATTGGCTTAATTTTATGAGCTACCTACAGGGAGATATACCCAGATTCGTGACAGCAAAGAAATCTGGAACTGCGCAGTAATCCAAATCTAGTACTTACTTTTTCATCAAAGACTTTACTTGGCACAACAAAACTCAAAACTAAGATAAGGAGAGGTTGCTACAGTAGTAAACAACTTCCAAGACACAAATATAAAACAAAAATACTGTAGTAAAAACATGGGTTGTCTCCCATAAGCGCTTTTCTTTAACGCCTTTCAGCTAGGCGCAGAAAGTGTATCTCAAGTGTTATCAAAGGGGGGTGCACCTACAGCGGGGTTTGTTTTCTCAACCATGCATAGTATATTGGATACATAAGTTTCAGCGTCTCCCTTTTCATTAGTCTTGGGCTTGCTACTCTCATCGAACAAATTTTCAGGAACAAGCCAAGCATAGTTATTTTCTAGTGCATCATTCATAGCTAGGAGTTTACATGGTATTGGTGCTTTGATCTCCCCACCATCATTAGCATTATTAGTGTACCTTATCCTATCCATGTCCATTTTTTCAAGGAGACTAACAAAATTAGTATGAGAACCAAGCATATTAAATTTAGCAAAGACCTTTCTAGCCTCTCTTGCTAGACCACCAAATCTCAAGGAGAACCACAAACAAATGCTACCTCTTCAAATCATAAATGTCAGAGT
>NC_061512.1:271412828-271427052 GCF_022539505.1 Lolium rigidum
GGATCCTAGCTATCTTTGTTTGGGAGAGAGACACGCTCCGCTTTTTCATATGAACACATGTGATCTCCTGAATCCCCCGAGATGGGATTGGCGGCGGCGGCGTCTCTGGAAGGTTTTCCGTATCGTGGCTCTCGGTACTGGGGTATTCGCGACAAAGACTTTAAGTAGGCGGAAGGGCGGAGTCGGAGGGCTGCCGCTGTTATCACCAGAATTTGACCGGATCAGAGGTGGGCCGTGATCAAGATTGGGCTTGAAGAATATACATGGAAGAAATACGTGAACCGGCCTTGTACACGAAGTTTGGGCAGTTTGCCCTTGTATCTGTAAATATAGTAGGATACGTGTCGATTAGTTAGAGTTTGGCTCGTGCACGGTTGGGATTATTCCCACGTTAGAAAGTCTACGGACTATAAATATGTATCTAGGGTTATTGAGAAAAACAACAATCACGTTCATCACAAACCAATCTAGGCGCATCGCCAACCCCTTGTTTCGAGGGTTTCTTCCGGGTAAGCATCATGCTGCCTAGATCGCATCTTGCGATCTAGGCACTATACGTTTATTCGTTGTTCATGCGTTCCTCGTGCTGAAGCCTTTTTGATGGCGAGCAACGTAGTTATCATAGATGTGTTAGGGTTAGCATTATTTTCATCGTATCACAAGCTTTCGTTCATGCAACCCTTAGACGTCTAGCCGCCCTTACACCTTTCTTAGGTGTAAGGGCGGCACCTCGCTTGATCATTGTTTAGTAGATCCGATCCGTTATGATTGCTCCTTGATTCCTCAAGGATTAGTTTAATATCTACATAGTTAGGCCTTACAAACGGGTTGAATGATCCAGTAGCACGTAGGGTGTAGTTTGCTAACCCTAGACAAGATGTTCCGGGGATCAACTTAATGTTGGTTTTTAGGCCTTGTCTAGGGTCGGTTTATTATCACCGTGCGTGGTTGCCAGGCTCAATCACGCGTAGGATGTTCCGATTATGTGGTGAGAACCCTAAATCGTCGTAGGTCGTTTTAGCTACATATTGATCAAGCAGGACCACCATGCAATCGTAAACCCCATATGAGTCATGGGTGGATCGGCTCCTTGAGCCGATTCACGGGACAACCTGAGAGCCGATCGAGGCTCGTATTTAATGTTTACGTGTATGCCATGCAGGAAACTAAGCGAAGCAAATCCATCACCTTCCCGATCGGTATAGATCAGTGGCACGCCCTTGCACCAGCATCGGGACGTGCGTACCAGGAGCTTTGCGGGCCGTCGCTCGGAGGGATCAGGGCCAGCCGCAGCCCTAGGTTGTTCCCGGCTCTTCGTGTTGCCAGCCGTAGCTCGCCGGTGGGTTTCGGACGCCAACACATTCTAGCACGCCCGGTGGGACAGTCTTCGACATCAACTGCATCGCCATCTACATCTGAGATGGCGGAAGGTACTCCAGTCACGTACGAGGATCTGCCCGAGGAGCTCAAGAAGAATTATGACGACGTCAAAGCTATCCTCGAAGCCGACCTCATCGGCTCTTTCCACAGGACCCACTCACACGGCATCAGGTGGAGAGGGTTCACACCTGAAGGCGCGCTCGATGGAGTGGACATGTCCACCCCTTCAGAAGAACGCACCAGGTCCTTGCGTCAGGAGATCAATTTCATGGTAGCTCATTCGCTACACCGCCACTCTGAGAGCTTGGTGAACACTTTGGAGCGTGTCGCCCTTCGGGTGCTCCATGAAATCTTGAGGCATCAGTACTCTCCGTCAGGACCTGCTCTAGGGACTCACCAAGGAGAGCTACCACTCCAGAGCCGACCACCGCTGCCGTTCGCGCTGGCAGCACCAGAGGTGCCGAGTACACCGGCATTCGTTGTCTACAAGATCGGTGGCGATCCTAGCGATTGCCAGTTCTTGTATGAGGCGCCTAAGGAAATCCCTCACAGATACACGTGCACATACATGCCAGACAGCAGTAACTGGGCACTCACGAACCAGGCTGCAACAGCAGGGACTTCCGGAACAGCAGGAGGAGCTTCTGGATCAGATCTTGAGAAGCAAGCGTGGCTAGCTAAGTATGCCACGCCAGCGAATCTTCAGAGCTCCACTCCTGCAGCTAGCACTGCGGATCAGATCAGCACGATCTTGAGAGACCAGTTCGGCATGGTGTCGAAAAGGAGGGCAATCGGCTATTCCAAGCCGTACCCCAACGACTACGATTTGATCCCACTACCACCCAAATATCGGCTCCCTGAATTCTCCAAGTTTAGTGGGTCAGATGGCTCCAGCTCTATCGAGCATGTATGCCGATATTTGGCGCAGCTGGGCACGATCTCAGCTGCAGATGCACTACGCGTGAGGTTCTTCGCACAGTTGATGGCGTGTATTTCACACGTTCGTTGGGCAACCCCAAGAGGAAGGTATGATGCGCACAGCAGCAAGTTTTCCCTCAGAAAGAAACCAAGGTTTATCGAACCAGGAGGAGCCAAGAAGCACGTTGAAGGTTGATGGCGGCGGGATGTAGTGCGGCGCAACACCAGGGATTCCGGCGCCAACGTGGAACCTGCACAACACAACCAAAGTACTTTGCCCCAACGAAACAGTGAGGTTGTCAATCTCACCGGCTTGCTGTAACAAAGGATTAACCGTATTGTGTGGAAGATGATTGTTTGCGAGAGAAAATAGTAAAACAAGTATTGCAGCAGATTTGTATTTCGGTATTAAAAGAATGGACCGGGGTCCACAGCTCACTAGAGGTGTCTCTCCCATAAAATAAAAGCATGTTGGGTGAACAAATTACAGTCGGGCAATTGACAAATAGAGAGGGCATAACAATGCACATACATGACATGATAAGTATAGTGAGATTTAATTGGGCATTACGACAAAGTACATAGACCGCCATCCAACCGCATCTATGCCTAAAAAGTCCACCTTCAGGTTATCATCCGAACCCCTCCAGTATTAAGTTGCAAAGCAACAGCACAATTGCATTAAGTATGGTGCGTAATGTAATCAACAACTACATCCTCGGACATAGCGCCAATGTTTTATCCCTAGTGGAAACAACACAACACAACCTTAGAACTTTCATCGTCATCGTCCCAGGTGTCAATGCGGGCATGAACCCACTATCGAGCATAAATACTCCCTCTTGGAGTTAAAAGTAAAAACTTGGCCGAGAGCCTCTACTAGTAACGGAGAGCATGCAAGATCATAAACAACACATATGTAATAACTTGATAATTAACATGACATGGTATTCTCTATCCATCGGATCCCGACAAACACAACATATAGAATTACGGATAGATGATCTTGATCATGTTAGGCAGCTCACAAGATCCAACAATGAAGCACAATGAGGAGAAGACAACCATCTAGCTACTGCTATGGACCCATAGTCCAGGGGTGAACTACTCACTCATCACTCCGGGAGGCGACCATGGCGGTGTAGAGTCCTCCGGGAGATGAATCCCTCTCCGCGGCAGGTGCCGGAGGAGATCTCCGAATCCCCCGAGATGGGATCGGGCGGCGGCGGCGTCTCCGGAAGGTTTTCCGTATCGTGGTTTTTTGCATCGGGGTTTCGCGACGGAGGCTTTAAGTAGGCGGAAGGGCGAGTCGGGGGCCGGACGAGGGGCCACACCATAGGGCGGCGCGGCCCCCCGGGCCGCGCCGCCACGTGGTGTCGCCACCTCGTGGCCCCACTTCGTATGTTCTTCGGTCTTCCGGAAGCTCCGTGGAAAAATAGGCCCCCGGGTCTTTGTTTCGTCCAATTCCGAGAATATTTCGTTACTAGGATTTCGAAACCAAAAACAGCGAGAAAACAGAGAACTGCACTTCGGCATCTTGTTAATAGGTTAGTTCCAGAAAATGCACGAATATGACATAAAGTGTGCATAAAACATGTAGGTATCATCAATAATATGGCATAGAACATAAGAAATTATCGATACCTCGGAGACGTATCAGCATCCCCAAGCTTAGTTCTGCTCGTCCCGAGCAGGTAAAACGATAACAAAGATAATTTACTGAAGTGATATGCCATCATAACCTTGATCATACTATTTGTAAACATATGTAGTGAATGCAGCGATCAAAACAATGGTAATGACATGAGTAAACAAGTGAATCATATAGCAAAGACTTTTCATGAATAGTACTTCAAGACAAGTATTAATAAGTCTTGCATAAAAGTTAACTCATAAAGCAATAAATCAAAGTAAAGGTATTGAAGCAACACAAAGGAAGATTAAGTTTCAGCGGTTTCTTTCAACTTGTAACATGTATATCTCATGGATAATAGTCAACATAGAGTAATATAACAAGTACAATATGCAAATATGTAGGAATCAATGCACAGTTCACACAAGTGTTTGCTTCTTGAGGTGGAGAGAGATAGGTTAACTGACTCAACATAAAAGTAAAAGAATGGTCCTTCAAAGAGGAAAGCATCGATTGCTATATTTGTGCTAGAGCTTTTATTTTGAAAACATGAAACAATTTTGTCAACGGTAGTAATAAAGCATATGAGTTATGTACATTATATCTTACAAGTTGCAAGTCTCATGCATAGTATACTAATAGTGCCCGCACCTTGTCCTAATTAACTTGGACTACCGGATCTTTGCAATGCACATGTTTTGACCAAGTGTCACAATGGGGTACCTCCATGCCGCCTGTACAGAGGTCTAAGGAGAAAGCTCGCATTTTGGATTTCTCGCTTTTGATTATTCTCAACTTAGACATCCATACCGGGACAACATGGACAACAGATAATGGACTCCTCTTTAATGCATAAGCATGTGGCAACAATTATTATTCTCATATGAGATTGAGGATATATGTCCAAACTCGAAACTTCCACCATGAATCATGGCTTTAGTTAGCGGCCCAAAGTTCTTCTCTAACAACATGCATGCTCCAACCATAAAGGTGGTAGATCTCTCTTACTTCGTACAAGACGGACATGCATAGCAACTCACATGATATCCAACAAAGAATAGTTGATGGCGTCCCCGAAACATGGTTATCGCACAACAAGCAACTTAATAAGAGATAAAATGCATAAGTACATATTCAATACCACAATAGTTTTTAAGCTATTTGTCCCATGAGCTATATATTGCAAAGGTGAATGATGGAATTTTAAAGGTATCACTCAAGCAATTTACTTTGGAATGGCGGAGAAATACCATGTAGTAGGTAGGTATGGTGGACACAAATGGCATAGTGGTTGGCTCAAGTATTTTGGATGCATGAGAAGTATTCCCTCTCGATACAAGGTTTAGGCTAGCAAGGTTATTTGAAACAAACACAAGGATGAACGGTACAGCAAAACTCACATAAAAGACATATGGTAAACATTATAAGACTCCATACCGTCTTCCTTGTTGTTCAAAACTCAATACTAGATATTATCTAGACTCTAGAGAAACCAAATATGCAAACCAAATTAGCAAGCTCTAAGTGTTTCTTCATTAATTGGTGCAAAGCATATGATGCAAGAGCTTAAACATGAGCACAACAATTGCCAAGTATCACATTATCCAAGACATTATAGCATTTTACTACATGTATCATTTTCCAATTCCAACCATATAACAATTTAACGAAGAAGAAACTTCGCCATGAATACTATGAGTAGAGCCTAAGGACATATTTGTCCATATGCTACAGCGGAGCGTGTCTCTCTCCCATAAAGTGAATGCTAGGATCCATTTTATTCAAACAAAACAAAAACAAAAACAAACCGACGCTCCAAGCAAAGTGCATAAGATGTGACGGAATAAAAATATAGTTTCAGGGGAGGAACCTGATAATGTTGTCGATGAAGAAGGGGATGCCTTGGGCATCCCCAAGCTTAGACGCTTGAGTGTTCTTATAATATGCAGGGGTGAACCACCGGGGAATCCCCAAGCTTAGAGCTTTCACTCTCCTTGATCATATTGCATCATACTCCTCTCTTGATCCTTGAAAACTTCCTCCACACCAAACTCGAAACAACTCATTAGAGGGTTAGTGCATAATAAAAATTCACATGTTCAGAGGTGACACAATCATTCTTAACACTTCTGGACATTTCATAAAGCTACTGGACATTAATGGATCAAAGAAATTCATCCAACATAGCAAAAGAGGCAATGCCAAATAAAAGACATAATCTGTCAAAACAGAACAGTCCGTAAAGATGGATTTTATTAGGCCACCAGACTTGCTCAAACGAAAATGCTCAAATTGAATGAAAGTTGCGTACATATCTGAGGATCATGCTCGTAAATTGGCTTAATTTTCTGAGCTACCTACAGGGAGATTGACCCAGATTCGTGACAGCAAAGAAATCTGGAACTGCGCAGTAATCCAAATCTAGTACTTACTTTTCTATCAAAGACTTTACTTGGCACAACAAAACATAAAACTAAGATAAGGAGAGGTTGCTACAGTAGTAAACAACTTCCAAGACACAAATATAAAACAAAAATACTGGAGTAAAAACATGGGTTGTCTCCCATAAGCGCTTTTCTTTAACGCCTTCCAGCTAGGCGCGTAAAGTGTATCTCAAGTATTATCGCGAGATGGAGCATTGACATTACCTTGGGCTTTCCCTTACCTTTCTTGTCCTTACTCTTTGGCTTAGGGAATATATGATTACCCCCGGGTGTAGAGGTGAATTTTATGGTGCCTTCTCTCACGTCTATAATCTGCTCCCAATAATTTCAAGCAGGATCTTCCGAGTGTGATTTGTCCCGTTCTCGCGCATTCAATGACAAGGTAATCAACGGATATTGTTATCCCAAGAATGGTTGTATGCACACCCGCAGCTATCCCTTTAGGAATTATAACAGAGTTGTCAATAAGAGTTATTCCTTCTCCCCTTCGGTGAATTCCCAAAGTTTCAAAGATTTATGAATACCCTTAGGCATTAGGCAAAATTCGGTCATAATATCACAATTAGCACGAAGAGTTTGGTCACCTATGACAATTTTAATAGTGGGTTTCCACAATGAAGGTTCAGAGTTCACTAAAACTTGATCAAGACGGTTACGAATGTATCCATAATTTTCATTTAAGCGAGATGCACTTGTCTCAAGAGTGTTTAATCTATTATGAATGCTAATAAGGGCTGAATCAAAATTATTAGATGAATCATGTGATGCAACCAACTTCTTTATGGCATTAAAAGCTTGATTAAACACTCTTGAGACAAGTGCATCTCGCTTAAATGAAAATTATGGATACATTCGTAACCGTCTTGATCAAGTTTTAGTGAACTCTGAACCTTCATTGTGGAAACCCACTATTAAAATTGTCATAGGTGACCAAACTCTTCGTGCTAATTGTGATATTATGACCAGAATTTTTGCCTAATGCCTAAGGGTATTCATAAATCTTTGAAACTTTGGGAATTCAACCAGAAGGGGGAGAAGGAATAACTCTTATTGACAACTATCGTTATAATTCCTAAAGGGATAGCTGCGGGTGTGCATACAACCATTCTTGGGATAACAATATCCGTTGATTACCTTGTCATTGAATGCGCAGAGAAGCAGGGACAAATCACACTCGGAAGATCCCTGCTGAAATTATTGGGAGCAGTTATAGACGTGAGAGAAGGCACCATAAAATTCACCTCTACACCCGGGGGTAGTCATATATTTCCTAAGCCAAAGAGTAAGGACAAGAAAGGTAAGGGAAAGCCCAAGGTAATGTCAATGCTCCATCTCGTGATGATACTTGAGATACACTTTACGCGCCTGAGCTGAAAGGCGTTAAAAAAGCGCTTATGGGAGACAACCCATGTTTTTACTCCAGTATTTTTCGTTTTATATTTGTGTGTCTTGGAAGTTGTTTACTACTGTAGCAACTCTCTCCTTATCTTAGTTTTATGTTTTGTTGTGCCAAGTAAAGTCTTTGATAGAAAAGTAAGTACTAGATTTGGATTACTGCGCAGTTCAGATTTCTTTGCTGTCACGAATCTGGGTCAATCTCCCTGTAGGTAGCTCAGAAAATTAAGCCAATTTACGGAGATGATCCTCAGATATGTACGCAACTTTCATTCAATTTGAGCATTTTCGTTTGAGCAAGTCTGGTGGCCTAATAAAATCCATCTTTACGGACTGTTCTGTTTTGACAGATTATGTCTTTTATTTGGCATTGCCTCTTTTGCTATGTTGGATGAATTTCTTTGATCCATTAATGTCCGAGTAGCTTTATGAAATGTCCAGAAGTGTTAAGAATGATTGTGTCACCTCTGAACATGTGAATTTTTATTATGCACTAACCCTCTAATGAGTTGTTTCGAGTTTGGTGTGGAGGAAGTTTTCAAGGATCAAGAGAGGAGTATGATGCAATATGATCAAGGAGAGTGAAAGCTCTAAGCTTGGGGATTCCCCGGTGGTTCACCCCTGCATATTATAAGAACACTCAAGCGTCTAAGCTTGGGGATGCCCAAGGCATCCCCTTCTTCATCGACAACATTATCAGGTTCCTCCCCTGAAACTATATTTTTATTCAGTCACATCTTATGCACTTTGCTTGGAGCGTCGGTTTGTTTTTGTTTTTGTTTTGTTTGAATAAAATGGATCCTAGCATTCACTTTATGGGAGAGAGACACGCTCCGCTGTAGCATATGGACAAATATGTCCTTAGGCTCTACTCATAGTATTCATGGCGAAGTTTCTTCTTCGTTAAATTGTTATATGGTTGGAATTGGAAAATGATACATGTAGTAAAATGCTATAATGTCTTGGATAATGTGATACTTGGCAATTGTTGTGCTCATGTTTAAGCTCTTGCATCATATGCTTTGCACCAATTAATGAAGAAACACTTAGAGCTTGCTAATTTGGTTTGCATATTTGGTTTCTCTAGAGTCTAGATAATATCTAGTATTGAGTTTTGAACAACAAGGAAGACGGTATGGAGTCTTATAATGTTTACCATATGTCTTTTATGTGAGTTTTGCTGTACTAGTTCATCCTTGTGTTTGTTTCAAATAACCTTGCTAGCCTAAACCTTGTATCGAGAGGGAATACTTCTCATGCATCCAAAATACTTGAGCCAACCACTATGCCATTTGTGTCCACCATACCTACCTACTACATGGTATTTCTCCGCCATTCCAAAGTAAATTGCTTGAGTGATACCTTTAAAATTCCATCATTCACCTTTGCAATATATAGCTCATGGGACAAATAGCTTAAAAACTATTGTGGTATTGAATATGTACTTATGCATTTTATCTCTTATTAAGTTGCTTGTTGTGCGATAACCATGTTTGCGGGACGCCATCAACTATTCTTTGTTGGATATCATGTGAGTTGCTATGCATGTCCGTCTTGTCACGAAGTAAGAGAGATCTACCACCTTTATGGTTGGAGCATGCATGTTGTTAGAGAAGAACTTTGGGCCGCTAACTAAAGCCATGATTCATGGTGGAAGTTTCAGTTTGGACATATATCCTCAATCTCATATGAGAATAATAATTGTTGCCACATGCTTATGCATTAAAGAGGAGTCCATTATTTGTTGTCCATGTTGTCCCGGTATGGATGTCTAAGTTGAGAATAATCAAAAGCGAGAAATCCAAAATGCGAGCTTTCTCCTTAGACCTTTGTACGAGGCGGCATGGAGGTACCCCATTGTGACACTTGGTCAAAACATGTGCATTGCAAAGATCCGGTAGTCCAAGTTAATTAGGACAAGGTGCGGGCACTATTAGTATACTATGCATGAGACTTGCAACTTGTAAGATATAATGTACATAACTCATATGCTTTATTACTACCGTTGACAAAATTGTTTCATGTTTTCAAAATAAAAGCTCTAGCACAAATATAGCAATCGATGCTTTCCTCTTTGAAGGACCATTCTTTTACTTTTATGTTGAGTCAGTTAACCTATCTCTCTCCACCTCAAGAAGCAAACACTTGTGTGAACTGTGCATTGATTCCTACATATTTGCATATTGTACTTGTTATATTACTCTATGTTGACTATTATCCATGAGATATACATGTTACAAGTTGAAAGAAACCGCTGAAACTTAATCTTCCTTTGTGTTGCTTCAATACCTTTACTTTGATTTATTGCTTTATGAGTTAACTTTTATGCAAGACTTATTAATACTTGTCTTGAAGTACTATTCATGAAAAGTCTTTGCTATATGATTCACTTGTTTACTCATGTCATTACCATTGTTTTGATCGCTGCATTCACTACATATGTTTACAAATAGTATGATCAAGGTTATGATGGCATATCACTTCGAGAAATTATCTTTGTTATCGTTTTACACTGCTCGGGACGAGCGGAACTAAGCTTGGGGATGCTGATACGTC
The DNA here is from genome assembly GCF_022539505.1 of Lolium rigidum. Taxonomy (NCBI): domain Eukaryota; kingdom Viridiplantae; phylum Streptophyta; class Magnoliopsida; order Poales; family Poaceae; genus Lolium; species Lolium rigidum. Next base: position 271,423,155 of record NC_061512.1, read on the forward strand.
TCAGAGGTATCGATAATTTCTTATGTTCTATGCCATATTATTGATGATACCTACATGTTTTATGCACACTTTATGTCATATTCGTGCATTTTACGGAACTAACCTATTAACAAGATGCCGAAGTGCCGGTTCTCGTTTTCCGCTGTTTTTGGTTTCGAAATCCTAGTAACGAAATATTCTCGGAATTGGACGAAACAAAGACCCGGGGGCCTATTTTTCCACGGAGCTTCCGGAAGACCGAAGAACATACGAAGTGGGGCCACGAGGTGGCGACACCACGTGGCGGCGCGGCCCAGTGAGGGGCCGCGCCGCCCTATGGTGTGGCCCCTCGTCGGCCCCCGACTCGCCCTTCCGCCTACTTAAAGCCTCCGTCGCGAAACCCACGATGCAAAAAACCACGATACGGAAAACCTTCCGGAGACGCGCGCCGCCGCCGATCCCATCTCGGGGGATTCCGGAGATCTCCTCGGCACCTGCTCGGAGAGGGATTCATCTCCCGGAGGACTCTACACCGCCATGGTCGCCTCCGGAGTGATGAGTGAGTAGTTCACCCACGGACTATGGGTCCATAGCAGTAGCTAGATGGTTGTCTTCTCCTCATTGTGCTTCATTGTTGGATCTTGTGAGCTGCCTAACATGATCAAGATCATCTATCTGTAATTCTATATGTTGTGTTTGTCGGGATCCGATGGATAGAGAATACCATGTCATGTTAATTATCAAGTTATTACATATGTGTTGTTTATGATCTTGCATGCTCTCCGTTACTAGTAGAGGCTATGGCCAAGTTTTTACTTTTAACTCCAAGAGGGAGTATTTATGCTCGATAGTGGGTTCATGCACGCATTGACACCGGGACGTGATGAGAAAGTTCTAAGGTTGTGTTGTGTTGTTTCCACTAGGGATAAAACATTGGCGCTATGTCCGAGGATGTAGTTGTTGATTACATTACGCACCATACTTAATGCAATTGATGCTGTTGCTTTGCAACTTAATACTGGAGGGGGTTCGGATGATAACTCTGAAGGTGGACTTTTTAGGCATAGATGCGGTTGGATGGCGGTCTATGTACTTTGTCGTAATGCCCAATTAAATCTCACTATACTTATCATGTCATGTATGTGCATTGTTATGCCCTCTCTATTTGTCAATTGCTCGACTGTAATTTGTTCACCCAACATGCTTTTATTTTATGGGAGAGACACCTCTAGTGAGCTGTGGACCCGGTCCATTCTTTTAATACTGAAATACAAATCTGTTTGCAATACTTGTTTTACTATTTTCTCTGCAAACAATCATCTTCCACACAATACGGTTAATCCTTTGTTACTGGCAAGCCGGTGAGATTGACAACCTCACCTGTTTCGTTGGGGCAAAGTACTTTGGTTGTGTTGTGCAGGTTCCACGTTGGCGCCGGAATCCACGGTGTTGCGCCGCACTACATCCCGCCGCCATCAACCTTCAACGTGCTTCTTGGCTCCTCCTGGTTCGATAAACCTTGGTTTCTTTCTGAGGGAAAACTTGCTGCTGTGCGCATCATACCTTCCTCTTGGGGTTGCCCAACGAACGTGTGAAATACACGCCATCAGCGTGCGAAGAACCTCACGCGTAGTGCATCTGCAGCTGAGATCGTGCCCAGCTGCGCCAAATATCGGCATACATGCTCGATAGAGCTGGAGCCATCCGACCCACTAAACTTGGAGAATTCAGGGAGCCGATATTTGGGTGGTAGTGGGATCAAATCGTAGTCGTTGGGGTACGGCTTGGAATAGCCGGATGCCCTCCTTTTCGACACCATGCCGGACCGGTCTCTCAAGATCGTGCTGATCTGATCCGCGGTGCTAGGCTCGCAGGAGTGGAGCTCTGAAGATTCGCTGGCGTGGCATACTTAGCTAGCCACGCTTGCTTCTCAAGATCTGATCCGAAGCTCCTCCTGGCTGCTTCGGAAGTCCCTGCCGTGCGTGACTCGGTTCGTGAGTGCCCGATGCTCGCTGTCCGGCATGTATGTGCACGTGTATCCGTGAGGGATTTCCTTAGGCGCCTCATACAAGAGTCGGCAATCGCTAGGATCGCCACCGATCTTGTAGACAACGAATGCGGTGTACTCGGCACCTCGCGAGTGCTGCCGGCGCGAACGGCAGCGGTGGTCGGCTGCTGGAGTGGTAGCTCTCCTTGGTGAGTCCCTAGAGCAGGTCCTCGACGGAGAGTACCGATGCCTCAAGATTTCATGGAGCACCCGAAGGGCGACACGCTCCAAAGTGTTCACCAAGCTCTCGAGTGGCGGTGTAGCGAATGAGCTACCATGAAATTGATCTCCTGACGCAAGGACACGGTGCGTTCTTCGAAGGGTGGACATGTCCACTCCATCGAGCGCGCCGTCAGGTGTGAACCCTCTCCACCGATGCCGTGTGAGTGGGTCCTGTGGAAAAGAGCCGATGAGGTCGGCTTCGAGGATAGCTTTGACGTCGTCATAATTCTTCTTGAGCTCCTCGGGCGGATCCTCGTACGTGGCCGGAGTACCTTCCGCCATCTCGGATGTAGATGGCGATGCGGCTGATGTCGAAGACTGTCCCACCGGGCGTGCTAGAATGTGTTGGCGTCCGAAACCCACCGGCGAGCTACGGCTGGCAACACGAAGAGCCGGGAACAACCTAGGGCTGCGGGCTGGCCCCGATCCCTCCGAGCGACGGCCCGCAAAGCTCCCGGTACGCACGTCCCGATGCTCGGTGCAGGGCGTGCCACCTGATCTATACCGATCGGGAAGGTGATGGATTTGCTTAGCTTAGTTTCTCGCATGGCATACACGTAAACATTAAATACGAGCCTCGATCGGCTCTCGAGGTTGTCCTGTGAATCGGCTCAAGGAGCCGATCCACCCATGACTCATATGGGGTTTACGATTGCATGGTGGTCCTGCTTGATCAATATGTAGCTAAAACGACCTACGACGATTTAGGGTTCTCACCACATAATCGGAACATCCTACGCGTGATTGAGCACAGGCAACCACGCACGGTGATAATAAACCGACCCTAGACAAGGCCTAAAAACCAACATTAAGTTGATCCCCGGAACATCTTGTCTAGGGTTAGCAAACTACACCCTACGTGCTACTCTTGGATCATTCAACCCGTTTGTAAGGCCTAACTATGTAGATATTAAACTAATCCTTGAGGAATCAAGGAGCAATCATAACGGATCGGATCTACTAAACAATGATCAAGCGAGGTGCCGCCCTTACACCTAAGAAAGGTGTAAGGGCGGCTAGACGTCTAAGGGTTGCATGAACGAAAGCTTGTGATACGATGAAAATAATGCTAACCCTAACACATCTATGATAACTACGTTGCTCGCCATCAAAAAGGCTTCGACACGAGGAACGCATGAACAACGAATAACGTATAGTGCCTAGATCGCAAGATGCGATCTAGGCGGCATGATGCTTACCCGGAAGAAACCCTCGAAACAAGGGGTTGGCGATGCGCCTAGATTGGTTTGTGATGAACGTGATTGTTGTTTTTCTCAATAACCCTAGATACATATTTATAGTCCGTAGACTTTCTAACGTGGGAATAATCCCAACCGTGCACGAGCCAAACTCTAACTAATCGACACGTATCCTACTATATTTACAGATACAAGGGCAAACTGCCCAAACTTTGTGTACAAGGCCGGTTCACGTATTTCTTCCATGTATATTCTTCAAGCCCAATCTTGATCGCGGCCCACCTCTGATCCGGTCAAATTCTGGTGATAACAGCGGCAGCCCTCCGACTCCGCCCTTCCGCCTACTTAAAGTCTTTGTCGCGAATACCCCAGTACACGAGAGCCACGATACGGAAAACCTTCCCGAGACGCCGCCGCCGCCAATCCCATCTCGGGGGATTCAGGAGATCAC
>NC_061513.1:0-27921 GCF_022539505.1 Lolium rigidum
GGAGGTTGATACGTCTCCAACGTATCGATAATTTCTTGTGTTCCATGCCACATTATTGATGTTATCTACATGTTTTATGCACACTTTATATCATATTCGTGCATTTTCCGGAACTAACCTATTAACAAGATGCCGAAGTGCCGGTTCATGTTTCTAGCTGTTTTTGGTTTCGAAATCCTAGTAACGAAATATTCTCGGAATCGGACGAAATCAACGCCAAAGTTCCTATTTTCATCGGAAGCATCCAGAACACCCGGGAAGGACCGGAGGGGGCCACGGGGCCACCAAACCCTAGGCTGGCGCGGCCGAGAGGGGCCGCGCCGCCCTATGGTGTGGCCCCCTGTCGGCCCTCTGCACCGCCTCTTCGCCTATATAAAGCCCCCGGATCAGAAAACCCGATACCAATTGACGAAACCCACGAAACCTGCCGGAGCCGCCGCCATCGCGAAGCCAAGATGCAGGGGACAGGATCTCTGTTCCGGCACCCTGCCGGAGCGGGGAAGTGCCCCGGAAGGCTTCTCCATCGACACCGCTGCCATCTCCACCGCCATCTTCATCACCGCTGCTGCTCCCATGAGGGGGAGTAGTTCTCCATCGAGGCTCGGGGCTGTACCGGTAGCTATGTGGTTCATCTCTCTCCTATGTAGTTCAATACAATAATCTCATGAGCTGCCTTACATGATTGAGATTCATATGATGATGCTTGTAATCTAGATGTCATTATGCTAGTCAAGTGAGTTTTACTTATGTGATCTCCAGGAGACTCCTCGTCCCACGTGTGTAAAGGTGACGAGTGTGTGCACCGTGTGGGTCTCTTAGGCTAGATTTCACGAGAATACTTATTCACTATTGAATGGCATAGTGAGGTGCTTATTTATATCTCTTTATGATTGCAGCATGTTGTATCACAATTTATCTATGTGCTACTCTAGTGATGTGTTATTAAAGTAGTTTATTCCTCCTGCATGTGTGCAAAGGTGACAGTGCGTGCACCGTGTTAGTACTTGGTTTATGCTATGATCATGATCTCTTGTAGATTATGGAGTTAACTATTGCTATGATAATATTGATGTGATCTATTCCTCCTACATATGCATGAAGGTGACGAGTGTGCATGCTATGCTAGTACTTGGTTTAGTAGCGTTGATCTATCTTACACTAAAGGTTACTTAAACATGAGCATTATTGTGGAGCTTGTTAACTCCGGCATTGAGGGTTCGTGTAATCCTACGCAATGTGTTCATCATCCAACAAAAGTGTAGAGTATGCATTTATCTATTCTGTTATGTGATCAATGTTGAGAGTGTCCACTAGTGAAAGTGTAATCCCTAGGCCTTGTTCCTAAATACTGCTGAGTTACTACTGCTTGTTTACTACTACTTGCGTTACTCTGCTGAGTTACTACTGCTTGTTTCTTGTTTCTTTGCGTTACTACTGCCGCAATACCACCACCATCAACTACACGCCAAGCACTTTTACGGCACCGTTGCTACTGCTCATACTTATTTATACCACCTGTATTTCACTATCTCTTCGCCGAACTAGTGCACCTATTAGGTGTGTTGGGGACACAAGAGACTTCTTGCTTTGTGGTTGCAGGGTTGCATGAGAGGGATATCTTTGACCTCTTCCTCCCTGAGTTCGATAAACCTTGGGTATCCACTTAAGGGAAACTTGCTGCTGTTCTACAAACCTCTGCACTTGGAGGCCCAACACTGTCTACGGGAAAGGAGGGGAACGTAGACATCAAGCACTTTTACGGCGCCGTTGCCGGGGAGGAAAGGTAAAAAGGCTCTCATACTCCGGTCCCGGGTAAAGTATTTTTACGGCGCCGTCGTGTGTGTGCTCGAAGCTATTTCCTTTAGATCCTGCAATTGCATCTTGTTGTTTCTTGTTTACACTAGTTTGGCATAATGTACAAGAGTGAGCTTCTTATTCTATTTCCTGATTTAAAACATGGATTGTTTGATGCGAAAATTAAAAAACCTATGAAATTTTCTTTGCATGCTGGTAGTAATATTAGTATGAACGCTTTGAACACCATTGTTGACAATAATATAGAAAGTTCTAAGCTTGGGGAAGCTGGTTTGCATGATATTTTTAGTCCCCCAAGCATTGAGGAAAAAATTTTCTGTGATGATACTTTGTCTCCTATTTCTGATGATGATAATGATAATGGTCTTTTGGTGCCACTTACTGCTGAGAGTAAATTTTGTTGTGATTATACTATGCCTCCTACACTTGATGAGAATAATAATGATAGCTACTTTGTTGAATTTGCTCCCACTACAACTAATAAAATTGATTATGCTTATGTGGAGAGTAATAATTTTATGCATGAGACTCATGATAAGAATGCTTTATGTGATAGTTATATTGTTGAGTTTGCTCATGATGCTACTGAAAGTTATTATGAGAGAGGAAAATATGGTTGTAGAAATTTTCATGTTACTAAAATGCCTCTCTATGTGCTGAAATTTTTGATGCTACACTTGTTTTATCTTCCTATGCTTGTTACTTTGCTCTTCATGAACTTGTTTATTTACAAGATTCCTATGCATAGGAAGCATGTTAGACTTAAATGTGTTTTGAATTTGCCTCTTGATGCTCTCTTTTGCTTCACATACTATCTTTTGCGAGTGCATCATTAAAACTGCTGAGCCCATCTTAATGGCTAAAAAGAAAGAACTTCTTGGGAGATAACCCATGTGTTATTTTGCTACAGTACTTTGTTTTATATTTGTGTCTTGGAAGTTGTTTACTACTGTAGCAACCTCTCCTTATCTTAGTTTTGTGTTTTGTTGTGCCAAGTAAAGCCGTTGATAGAAAAGTAAGTACTAGATTTGGATTACTGCGCAGTTCCAGATTTCTTTGCTGTCACGAATCTGAGCCCACTGCCCTGCAGGAAGCTCAGAAAATTATGCCAATTTACGTGCATGATCCTCAGATATGTACGCAACTTTCATTCAATTTGAGCATTTTCATTTGAGCAAGTCTGGTGGCCTAATAAAATCCATCTTTACGGACTGTTCTGTTTTGACAGATTCTGCCTTTTATTTCGCATTGCCTCTTTTGCTATGTTGGATGAATTTCTTTGATCCATTAATGTCCAGTAGCTTTATGCAATGTCCAAAAGTGTTAAGAATGATTGTGTCACCTCTGAACATGTTAATTTTTATTGTCCACTAACCCTCTAATGAGTTGTTTCGAGTTTGGTGTGGAGGAAGTTTTCAAGGGTCAAGAGAGGAGGATGATATACTATGATCAAAGAGGGTGAAAGCTCTAAGCTTGGGGATGCACCCGGTGGTTCACCCCTGCATATATCAAGAAGACTCAAGCGTCTAAGCTTGGGGATGCCCAAGGCATCCCCTTCTTCATCGACAACATTATCAGGTTCCTCCCCTGAAACTATATTTTTATTCCATCACATCTTATGTGCTTTACTTGGAGCGTCTGTGTGCTTTTGTTTTTGTTTTTGTTTGAATAAATTGGATTACATCATGCTTGTGTGGGAGAGAGACACGCTCCGCTGGTTCAAATGAACACATGTGTTCTTAGCTCATAATATTCATGGCGAAGTTTCCTCTTCGTTAAATTGTTATATGGTTGGAATTGGAAAATGATACATGTAGTAATTGCTATAATGTCTTGGGTAATGTGATACTTGGCAATTGTTGTGCTCATGTTTAAGCTCTTGCATCATATACTTTGCACCTATTAGTGAAGAATACATAGAGCATGCTAAAATTTGGTTTGCATAATTGGTTTCTCTAAGGTCTAGATAATTTCTAGTATTGAGTTTGAACAACCAGGAAGACGGTGTAGAGTCTTATAATGTTTTCAATATGTCTTTTATGTGAGTTTTGTTGTACTAGTTCATACTTGTGTTTGTTTCAAACAACCTTGCTAGCCTAAACCTTGTATCGAGAGGGAATACTTCTCATGCATCCAAATACTTGAGCCAACATTATGCCATTTGTGTCCACCATACCTACCTACTACATGGTATTTCTCCGCCATTCCAAAGTAAATTGCTTGAGTGCTACCTTTAAACAATTCAAAATTTATTACCTCTTATTTGTGTCAATGTTTTATAGCTCATGAGGAAGTATGTGGTGTTTATCTTTCAATCTTGTTGGGCAACTTTCACCAATGGACTAGTGGCTTCATCCGCTTATCCAATAATTTTGCAAAAAGAGCTGGCAATGGGATTCCCGAGTCCCAAATTAATTAACAAAAATAGACACTCCTCCATGGTATGTGATTGTTGGACGGCACCCGAAGGATTCGGTTAGCCATGGCTTGTGTAAGCAAAGGTTGGGAGGAGTGTCATCATAATAAAACTAAAATAAAAAGGCACTCCTTCATGGTATGAGATTGTTGGCAGGCACCCGAGGATTCGGTTAGCCATGGTTTGTGAAAGAAAGGTTGGAAGGAGTGCCATCCAAAAATAAAATAAAATGGGAGCCGCTCTTTGAAGGTTTGTCCGGCAAGGGGGTTAGAGTACCCGCTACCATTCGTTGACAACAACAAACACCTCTCAAAACTTTACTTTTATGCTCTCTTTATGTTTTCAAAATCAAAGCTCTAGCACAAATATAGCAATCGATGCTTTCCTCTTTGAAGGACCATTCTTTTACTTTTATTGTTGAGTCAGTTCACCTATTTCTCTCCACCTCAAGAAGCAAACACTTGTGTGAACTGTGCATTGATTCTTACATATTTGCATATTGCATTTGTTATATTGCTTTGCATTGACAATTATCCATGAGATATACATGTTACAAGTTGAAAGCAACCGCTGAAACTTAATCTTCTTTTGTGTTGCTTCAATACCTTTACTTTGAGTTATTGCTTTATGAGTTAACTCTTATGCAAGACTTATTGATGCTTGTCTTGAAGTGCTATTCATGAAAAGTCTTTGCTTTATGATTCACTTGTTTACTCATGTCATCACCATTGTTTTGATCGCTGCATTCTCTACATATGCTTTACAAATAGTATGATCAAGTTTATGATGGCATGTCACTCCGGAAATTATCTTTGTTATCGTTTTACCTGCTCGGGACGAGCAGAACTAAGCTTGGGGATGCTGATACGTCTCCAACGTATCGATAATTTCTTGTGTTCCATGCCACATTATTGATGTTATCTACATGTTTTATGCACACTTTATATCATATTCGTGCATTTTCCGGAACTAACCTATTAACAAGATGCCGAAGTGCCGGTTCTCGTTTTCTCGCTGTTTTTGGTTTCGAAATCCTAGTAACGAAATATTCTCGGAATCGGACGAAATCAACGCCAAAGTTCCTATTTTCATCGGAAGCATCCAGAACACCCGGGAAGGACCGGAGGGGGGCCACAGGGCCACCAAACCCTAGGCCGGCGCGGCCGAGAGGGGCCGCGCCGCCCTATGGTGTGGCCCCCCTGTCAGCCCTCTCCGCACCGCCTCTTCGCCTATATAAAGCCCCTGGATCAGAAAACCCGATACCAATTGACGAAACCCACGAAACCTGCCGGAGCCGCCGCCATCGCGAAGCCAAGATCCGGGGACGGGATCTCCGTTCCGGCACCCTGCCGGAGCGGGGAAGTGCCCCGGAAGGCTTCTCCATCGACACCGCTGCCATCTCCACCGCCATCTTCATCACCGCTGCTGCTCCCATGAGGGGGAGTAGTTCTCCATCGAGGCTCGGGGCTGTACCGGTAGCTATGTGGTTCATCTCTCTCCTATGTAGTTCAATACAATAATCTCATGAGCTGCCTTACATGATTGAGATTCATATGATGATGCTTGTAATCTAGATGTCATTATGCTAGTCAAGTGAGTTTTACTTATGTGATCTCCGGAGACTCCTCGTCCCACGTGTGTAAAGGTGACAGTGTGTGCACCGTGTGGGTCTCTTAGGCTAGATTTCACAGAATACTTATTCACTATTGAATGGCATAGTGAGGTGCTTATTTATATCTCTTTATGATTGCAGCATGTTGTATCACAATTTATCTATGTGCTACTCTAGTGATGTGTTATTAAAGTAGTTTATTCCTCCTGCATGTGTGCAAAGGTGACGAGTGCGTGCACCGTGTTAGTACTTGGTTTATGCTATGATCATGATCTCTTGTAGATTATGGAGTTAACTATTGCTATGATAATATTGATGTGATCTATTCCTCCTACATATGCATGAAGGTGACAAGTGTGCATGCTATGCTAGTACTTGGTTTAGTAGCGTTGATCTATCTTACACTAAAGGTTACTTAAACATGAGCATTATTGTGGAGCTTGTTAACTCCGGCATTGAGGGTTCGTGTAATCCTACGCAATGTGTTCATCATCCAACAAAAGTGTAGAGTATGCATTTATCTATTCTGTTATGTGATCAATGTTGAGAGTGTCCACTAGTGAAAGTGTAATCCCTAGGCCTTGTTCCTAAATACTCGCTGAGTTACTACTTGCTTGTTTACTACTATCTGCGTTACTACTGCTGAGTTACTACTGCTTGTTCTATCGTTTCATTGCGTTACTACTGCCGCAATACCACCACCATCAACTACACGCCAAGCACTTTTCACGGCACCGTTGCTACTGCTCATACTTATTTATACCACCTGTATTTCACTATCTCTTCGCCGAACTAGTGCACCTATTAGGTGTGTTGGGGACACAAGAGACTTCTTGCTTTGTGGTTGCGGGGTTGCATGAGAGGGATATCTTTGACCTCTTCCTCCACGAGTTCGATAAACCTTGGGTATCCACTTAAGGGAAACTTGCTGCTGTTCTACAAACCTCTGCACTTGGAGGCCCAACACTGTCTACAGGAAAGGAGGGGAAACGTAGACATCAGAGGTGCGCCGGCTTTGGAGGTGCCGGAATCGGCAACTTCGTCCCTTTTTCTCTCGTTCCTTGGAGAAACAACTGAGGGAAGGGAGTGTGTCGATGCGGTAGCCTCGGATTCAACTTCTTTTTCAGAGGATGCCGCGGATTTTTGAGAACCCGCGATTTCACTCTCAAGGCGAGAAGTACCCTGGTTGTCGTCGGTGACAACAGCCCGTTCTTTGACTTCCCCACCTTCAGGAAGAGGAGGAAGAGAAGCTAGAACTGGATGATTCTACAAGGACAAGGTATGTCGACAAGAAGTTACGCAAGGGATGTCAGCAAAATAGTAGTCGACAAATATTAAAAAAGTCGAGAGGACAAAATAATAGTCAAACAAAAATTACCTCGGGGAGGGTGTTGGTGCCACTATATGGCTCCACACGGCAAGAGGATGGAATAATATCTTTCTTGCTGAGTGACGAAATTCTTCGGATAAGCTTCTCCAAGTCCTTTACAGAAAGGTCTTTGGAGAGCCGGTCGACATCTTCTTCGCTAGCATACATCCAAAGGGGATTTTTGCGAGCTTGTAAAGGCTGCACTCTAATCCTAAGGAAATACGCTGTGATCTGGATACCCGACAATTCCTTGCCACGGGTGTTTTGAAGCTCGTGGATACGGGACATCAGTTCCTCTGTCGCCGTTTTTTCTTCTTCGGTAGCATCCGCGTCCCAGGATCGGCGGCGAAGAATTTTGGCACCTCCATCGAAAGGAGCTATGTTGTACTCCACCGAGTCGGAGCTTTCTTCGTGCACCTGAAACCATCTTTTGCGCCACCCTTGGACGGAGTCGGGGAATTTGACGTCAAAATACTCGACGTCAGGGCGAACGCAAATAACAACACCGCCTATGTTGTAGGCGATGTTGTGGGAGCCGTTTCGGCGGAGGCAGAAGATACGCTTCCACAGAGCCCAATTAGGATGGACTCCGAGGAAGCACTCGCAGAGAGTAATGAAAATAGAGACATGGAGGATGGAATTGGGAGTCAGCTGATGCAGCTGCAACCCGTAAACAAAGAGAAGACCGCGGAGGAAATCGTGAATGGGGGTAGAAAGACCGCGGATAAGATGGTCAACGAAACTGACCCGATACTCGATAGGAGGCGATGGATAGCTTTCTTCGCTGGGGAAGCGCAGCGCGTCCTTTTTCTTCATCAACCCGAGCTTCTTCATCAGGTTGAGATCTTGATTGGAAATCTTGGATCTCTCCCACTCCAGATCTTCCGCCGCCATCTTTGACTCAGGAGTGTTGTGCCTGGTGAGCCGTGCGCGTGGTGGCATCAACAATGGCGTAGACGTGAAGTGCGAGTGTGGCTGAGCTCAAGAAGTGTTGGGCGCAATGGGGGATTTTTGGAGAGGAGAGCAGAGGTGCGGCGCAGGCGAAAGGATGAACGGAGGAAGAAGAAGACCTTATATAGGGAATTGGCGAATTGGTGCACCGTTGGATGGAATAATTTTGAGATGGATGTTGTACACGTGGCTAAGGGGTAAAAGTGTATTTTGACTGTGAAGGAACGGAACAGGCGCTACAGTGCGTGCGCCAGAAAAAGCGGAGGACGTGTGTCCCCCACTTGCACGACGTGTCAAATTGATGAGGGTTTTGGGCCCGCAAGACAGAGAGAGTAGTGCTCGCGTCTTCCCAATACAGTGATCGTGGCTATCGTCAGTAATGATGTCACCTTGCCAAGAGAAAATCTCGGCTGTGAAGTGATACGTCTCCGACGTATCGATAATTTCTTATGTTCTATGCCATATTATTGATGATACCTACATGCTTTATGCACACTTTATGTCATATTCGTGCATTTTCTGGAACTAACCTATTAACAAGATGCCGAAGTGCCAGCTGTTGTTTTCTGCTGTTTTTGGTTTCGAAATCCTAGTAACGAAATATTCTCGGAATTGGACGAAATCAAGACCCGGGGGCCTATTTTGCCACGAACCTTCCGGAAGACCGAAGAGCATACGAAGTGGGGCCACGAGGTGGCCGGACCACAAGGCGGCGCGGCCAAGGGGGCCGCGCCGCCCGTGGTGTGGGCCCCTCGTCGACCCTCCGACTCGCCCTTCCGCCTACTTAAAGCCCCCGTCGCGAAACCCCTGATGCGAAAAAACACGATACGGAAAACCTTCCAGAGACGCCGCCGCCGCCAATCCCATCTCGGGGGATTCCGGAGATCTCCTCCGGCACCCTGCCGGAGAGGGGATTCATCTCCCGGAGGACTCTACACCGCCATGGTCGCCTCCGGAGTGATGAGTGAGTAGTTCACCCCTGGACTATGGGTCCATAGCAGTAGCTAGATGGTTGTCTTCTCCTCATTGTGCTTCATTGTTGGATCTTGTGAGCTGCCTAACATGATCAAGATCATCTATCTGTAATACTCTATGTTGTGTTTGTCGGGATCCGATGGATAGAGAATACCATGTTATGATAATTATCAAGTTATTGCATATGTGTTGTTTATGATCTTGCATGCTCTCCGTTATTAGTAGAGGCTCGGCCAAGTTGATGCTAGTAACTCCAAGAGGGAGTATTTATGCTCGATAGTGGGTTCATGCCTGCATTGACACCCGGGACGGTGACGTGAAAGTTCTAAGGTTGTGTTGTGCTTGTTGCCACTAGGGATAAAACATTGATGCTATGTCCGAGGATGTAGTTATTGATTACATTACGCACCATACTTAATGCAATTGTCCGTTGTTAGCAACTTAATACTGGAGGGGGTTCGGACGATAACCTCGAAGGTGGACTTTTTAGGCATAGATGCGGTTGGATGGCGGTCTATGTACTTTGTCGTAATGCCCAATTAAATCTCACTATACTTATCATGACATGTATGAGCATTGTTATGCCCTCTCTATTTGTCAATTGCCCGACTGTAATTTGTTCACCCAACATGCTTTTATCTTATGGGAGAGACACCTCTAGTGAACTGTGGACCCCGGTCCATTCTTTTAATACTGAAATACAAATCTGCTGCAATACTTGTTTCTACTGTTTTCTCTGCAAACAATCATCTTCCACACAATTCGGTTAATCCTTTGTTACGACAAGCCGGTGAGATTGACAACCTCACTCGTTTCGTTGGGGCAAAGTACTTTGGTTGTGTTGTGCAGGTTCCACGTTGGCGCCGGAATCCCCGGTGTTGCGCCGCACTACATCCCGCCGCCATCAACCTTCAACGTGCTTCTTGGCTCCTCCTGGTTCGATAAACCTTGGTTTCTTTATGAGGGAAAACTTGCTGCTGTGCGCATCATACCTTCCTCTTGGGGTTGCCCAACGAACGTGTGAAATACACGCCATCAAGCATATTTTCACGGCGCCGTTGCCGGGAGATCAAGACACGCTGCAAGGGGAGTCTCCACAATCCAATCTCTTTACTTTGTTTTTGTCTTGCTTTATTTTATTTACTACTTTGTTTGCTGCATTATATCAAAACACAAAAAAATTAGTTACTAGCTTTACTTTATTTACTGTCTTGTTTGCTATATCAAAAACACAAAAAAATTAGTATACTTGCATTTACTTTATCTAGTTTGCTTTATTTACTACTGCTAAAATGGCCACCCCTGAAAATACTAAGTTGTGTGACTTCACTAGCACAAATAATAATGATTTCTTATGCACACCTATTGCTCCACCTGCTACTACAGCGGAATTCTTTGAAATTAAACCCGCTTTCATCGAATCTTGTCATGCGAGAGCAATTTTCTGGTGTTAGTTCTGATGATGTTGCTGCCCATCTCAATAATTTTGTTGAATTGTGTGAAATGCAAAAGTATAAATATGTAGATGGTGACATTATAAAATTAAAATTGTTTCCTTTCTCATTAAGAGGAAGAGCTAAAGATTGGTTGCTATCTCTGCCTAAGAATAGTATTGATTCATGGACTAAATGCAAGGATGCTTTTATTAGTAGATATTATCCCCTCGCTAAAATTATATCTTTGAGGAGTAGCATAATGAATTTTAAACAATTGGATAATGAACATGTTGCTCAAGCTTGGGAAAGAATGAAATCTCCGGTTAAAAATTGCCCAACCCATGGATCGACTACTTGGATGATCATCCAAACCTTCTATGCAGGACTAAATTTTTCTTCGCGGAATTTATTGGATTCAGCTGCTGGAGGTACCTTTATGTCCATCACTCTTGGTGAAGCAACAAAGCTCCATGATAATATGATGGTTAATTACTCTGAATGGCACACGGAAAGAGCTCCACAAGGTAAGAAGGTAAATTCTGTTGAAGAATCCTCTTCCTTGAATGATAAGGTTGATGCTATTATGTCTATGCTTGCGAATGATAGGACTAATGTTGATCCTAATAATGTTCCATTAGCTTCATTGGTTGCCCAAGAAGAACATGTTGATGTAAACTTCATTAAAAATAATAATTTCAACAACAATGCTTATCGGAACAATTCTAGTAATAACTATAGGCCATATCCTTATAATAATGGTAACGGTTATGCTAATTCTTATGGGAATTCTTACAACAATAATAGGAATACACCCCCTGGACTTGAAGCTATGCTTAAAGAATTTATTAGTACACAAATTGCCTTTAACAAATCTGTTGAGGAAAAGCTCAATAAAATTGATATTCTTGTTTCTAGAGTTGATAGTCTTGCCTCTGATGTTGATCTTTTGAAATCGAAAGTTATGCCTAATAGGGATATTGAAAATAAAATTGTTACTACAGCAAATGCCATCCAAGTTAGAATTAATGAGAATATAAGATTAATGGCTGAACTGCGTGCTAGGTGGGATAGAGAAGAAAATGAAAAACTAGCTAAAGAGGAAAATGTAGCTAAAGTCTGGACTGTTACCACCACTAGCAATGTTAATGATTCACATGTTGCTGCACCTCCTACTATAAATGGTAAAATAACTGGTGTTTGCAATGCTTCTACTCCTAGTGCAAAGCGCGCAAAATTACCTGAAACTGCTAAAACTGCTGAAACTGCCTGTGATAAAACTGCTGAAATTTTTCCAACCTTGGGGATGATAATCCCATTGCTTTAAATTGTAATGATTTAGATTTTGATGATTGCCACATCTCTGAAGTTATAAAGTTCTTACAAAAACTTGCTAAGAGTCCCAATGCTAGCGCTCGTAAACTTGGCTTTCACAAAACATATTACAAATGCTCTCATAAAAGCTAGAGAAGAGAAACTAAAACTTGAAACTTCTATTCCTAGAAAGCTAGAGGATGGTTGGGAGCCCATCATTAAAATGAGAGTCAAAGATTTTGATTGTAATGCTTTATGTGATCTTGGTGCAAGTATTTCTGTTATGCCTAAGAAAGTCTATGATATGCTTGACTTGCCACCATTGAAAAACTGTTATCCGGATGTTAATCTCGCTGATAATGCTAAAAAGAAACCTTTGGGGAGAGTTGATAATGTTCATATTATGGTTAACAATAACCTTGTCCCCGTTGATTTTGTTGTCTTGGATATTGAATGCAATGCATCTTGCCCCATTATATTGGGAAGACCTTTTCTTCGAACCGTTGGTGCTACTATTGATATGAAGGAAGGTAATATTAAATATCAATTTCCTCTCAAGAAAGGTATGGAACACTTCCCTAGAAAGAGAATGAAGTTACCTTTTGATTCTATTATTAGAACAAATTATGATGTTGATGCTTCGTCTCTTGATGTTACTTGAGTTACACTTTCTGCGCCTAGCTGAAAGGCGTTAAAGAAAAACGCTTATGGGAGACAACCCATGTTTTTACTACAGTATTTTTGTTTTATGTTTGAGTCTTGGAAGTTGTTTACTACTGTAGCAACCTCTCCTTATCTTAGTTTTGAGTTTTGTTGTGCCAAGTAAAGTCTTTGATAGTAAAGTAAGTACTAGATTTGGATTACTGCGCAGTTCCAGATTTCTTTGCTGTCACGAATCTGGGTCTACCTCCCGTAGGTAGCTCAGAAAATTAAGCCAATTTACGTGCATGATCCTCAGATATGTACGCAACTTTCATTCAATTTGAGCATTTTCATTTGAGCAAGTCTGGTGTCCTAATAAAATCCATCTTTACGGACTGTTCTGTTTTGACAGATTCTGCCTTTTATTTCGCATTGCCTCTTTTGCTATGTTGGATGAATTTCTTTGATCCATTAATGTCCAGTAGCTTTATGCAATATCCAGAAGTGTTAAGAATGATTGTGTCACCTCTGAACATGTGAATTTTTATTATGCACTAACCCTCTAATGAGTTGTTTCGAGTTTGGTGTGGAGGAAGTTTTCAAGGATCAAGAGAGGAGTATGATACAATATGATCAAGGAGAGTGAAAGCTCTAAGCTTGGGGATGCCCCAGTGGTTCACCCCTGCATATTCTAAGAAGACTCAAGCGTCTAAGCTTGGGGATGCCCAAGGCATCCCCTTCTTCATCGACAACATTATCTGGTTCCTCCCCTGAAACTATATTTTTATTCCGTCACATCTTATGCACTTTGCTTGGAGCGTCGGTTTGTTTTTGTTTTTTGTTTTGTTTGAATAAAATGGATCCTAGCATTCACTTTATGGGAGAGAGACACGCTCCGCTGTAGCATATGGACAAGTATGTCCTTAGGCTCTACTCATAGTATTCATGGCGAAGTTTCTTCTTCGTTAAATTGTTATATGGTTGGAATTGGAAAATACTACATGTAGTAATTCTAAAATGTCTTGGATAATTTGATACTTGGCAATTGTTGTGCTCATGTTTAAGCTCTTGCATCATATACTTTGCACCCATTAATGAAGAAATACTTAGAGCTTACTAATTTGGTTTGCATATTTGGTTTCTCTAGAGTCTAGATAACATCTAGTATTGAGTTTTGAACAACAAGGAAGACGGTGTAGAGTCTTATAATGTTTACAATATGTCTTTTATGTGAGTTTTGCTGCACCGTTCATCCTTGTGTTTGTTTCAAATAACCTTGCTAGCCTAAACCTTGTATCGAGAGGGAATACTTCTCATGCATCCAAAATTCCTTGAGCCAACCACTATGCCATTTGTGTCCACCATACCTACCTACTACATGGTATTTCTCCGCCATTCCAAAGTAAATTGCTTGAGTGCTACCTTTAAAATTCCATTATTCACCTTTGCAATATATAGCTCATGGGACAAATAGTTTAAAAACTATTGTGGAATTGAATATGTACTTATGCACTTTATCTCTTATTAAGTTGCTTGTTGTGCGATAACCATGTTTACGGGGACGCCATCAACTATTCTTTGTTGAATATCATGTGAGTTGCTATGCATGTCCGTCTTGTCCGAAGTAAGAGAGATCTACCACCTTTATGGTTGGAGCATGCATATTGTTAGAGAAGAACATTGGGCCGCTAACTAAAGCCATGAATCATGGTGGAAGTTTCAGTTTTGGACATATATCCTCAATCTCATATGAGAATAATAATTGTTGCCACATGCTTATGCATTAAAGAGGAGTCCATTATCTGTTGTCCATGTTGTCCCGGTATGGATGTCTAAGTTGAGAATAATCAAAAGCGAGAAATCCAAAATGCGAGCTTTCTCCTTAGACCTTTGTACAGGCGGCATGGAGGTACCCCATTGTGACACTTGGTTAAAACATGTGCATTGCAAAGATCCGGTAGTCCAAGCTAATTAGGACAAGGTGCGGGCACTATTAGTATACTATGCATGAGGCTTGCAACTTGTAAGATATAATTTTCATAACTCATATGCTTTATTACTACCGTTGACAAAATTGTTTCATGTTTTCAAAATAAAAGCTCTAGCACAAATATAGCAATCGATGCTTTCCTCTTTGAAGGACCATTCTCTTTACTTTTATGTTGAGTCAGTTCACCTATCTCTCTCCACCTCAAGAAGCAAACACTTGTGTGAACTGTGCATTGATTCCTACATACTTGCATATTGTACTTGTTATATTACTCTATGTTGACAATTATCCATGAGATATACATGTTACAAGTTGAAAGCAACCGCTGAAACTTAATCTTCCTTTGTGTTGCTTCAATACCTTTACTTTGATTTATTGCTTTATGAGTTAACTCTTATGCAAGACTTATTGATACTTGTCTTGAAGTGCTATTCATGAAAAGTCTTTGCTTTATGATTCACTTGTTTACTCATGTCATTACCATTGTTTTGATCGCTGCATCCACTACATATGTTTACAAATAGTATGATCAAGGTTATGATGGCATGTCACTTCAGAAATTATCTTTGTTATCGTTTTACTCGCTCGGGACGAGCAGAACTAAGCTTGGGGATGCTTGATACGTCTCCGACGTATCGATAATTTCTTATGTTCTATGCCATATTATTGATGATACCTACATGCTTTATGCACACTTTATGTCATATTCGTGCATTTTCTGGAACTAACCTATTAACAAGATGCCGAAGTGCCAGTTCGTTGTTTTCTGCTGTTTTTGGTTTCAGAAATCCTAGTAACGAAATATTCTCGGAATTGGACGAAATCAAGACCCAGGGGCCTATTTTGCCACGAACCTTCCAGAAGACCGAAGAGCATACGAAGTGGGGCCACGAGGTGGCCAGACCACAAGGCGGCGCGGCCAAGGGGGGCCCGCGCCACCCTGTGGTGTGGGCCCCTCGTCAGCCCTCCGACTCTGCCCTTCCGCCTACTTAAAGCCTCCGTCGCGAAACCCCTGATGCGAAAAAAACACGATACGGAAAACCTTCCAGAGACGCCGCCGCCGCCAATCCCATCTCGGGGGATTCTGGAGATCTCCTCCGGCACCCTGCCGGAGAGGGGATTCATCTCCCGGGAGGACTCTACACCGCCATGGTCGCCTCCGGAGTGATGAGTGAGTAGTTCACCCCTGGACTATGGGTCCATAGCAGTAGCTAGATGGTTGTCTTCTCCTCATTGTGCTTCATTGTTGGATCTTGTGAGCTGCCTAACATGATCAAGATCATCTATCTGTAATACTCTATGTTGTGTTTGTCAGGATCCGATGGATAGAGAATACCATGTTATGATAATTATCAAGTTATTGCATATGTGTTGTTTATGATCTTGCATGATCTCCGTTATTAGTAGAGGCTCTGGCCAAGTTGATGCTAGTAACTCAAAGAGGGAGTATTTATGCTCGATAGTGGGTTCATGCCTGCATTGACACCGGGACGATGTGACGAAAGTTCTAAGGTTGTGTTGTGCTTGTTGCCACTAGGGATAAAACATTGATGCTATGTCCGAGGATGTAGTTATTGATTACATTACGCACCATACTTAATGCAATTGTCTCGTTGTTAGCAACTTAATACTCGGAGGGGTTCGGACGATAACTCCGAAGGTGGACTTTTTAGGCATAGATGCAGTTGGATGGCGGTCTATGTACTTTGTCGTAATGCCCAATTAAATCTCACTATACTTATCATGACATGTATGAGCATTGTTATGCCCTCTCTATTTGTCAATTGCCCGACTGTAATTTGTTCACCCAACATGCTTTTATCTTATGGGAGAGACACCTCTAGTGAACTGTGGACCCCGGTCCATTCTTTTAATACTGAAATACAAATCTGCTGCAATACTTGTTTTACTTGTTTTCTCTGCAAACAATCATCTTCCACACAATTCGGTTAATCCTTTGTTACAGCAAGCCGGTGAGATTGACAACCTCACTCGTTTCGTTGGGGCAAAGTACTTTGGTTGTGTTGTGCAGGTTCCACGTTGGCGCCGGAATCCCCGGTGTTGCGCCGCACTACATCCCGCCGCCATCAACCTTCAACGTGCTTCTTGGCTCCTCCTGGTTCGATAAACCTTGGTTTCTTTCTGAGGGAAAACTTGCTGCTGTGCGCATCATACCTTCCTCTTGGGGTTGCCCAACGAATGTGTGAAATACACGCCATCATGAAGATTAATGAAATTGGCGACAGGAAAAGACTATTGATTATCTCGAGATCCTTTGATCAAATACAAGTTTTTGATCAAATGCTCGGGGGCTACTTTTGAAAAAAGAAATTTCGGGAATGAAAAAATAGAAATGGCGAGAGCCTATGATCAAAAGCAAGCATTTGTTCATAGCCTCGGGGGCTACTCCCATCGGGAGCGCTGGTCGCGCACCCGATAGAGATAAAAGCTCGAGAAAGAATGGCAATATAGCGACATAAGGCATTAAAATTTTGAGCCTACAACCAAGTACAAGTCCTTGGCTGTAGCCTCGGGGGCTACTCCCATCGGGAACGCTGTTCGCGTGCCCGATGAAATTGTAAAAAGTTTAATGAGTATATTTCGAGTTATACACATAACTCTTCATATACTCCCATCGGGGAGACAAGAAAAGTCATCCATTGACTCAATAAAATGTGCTATTCCAACAGCCGAAAAAGCACTCGACAATATATTCTCAGAGCGCCTAAGTTGCGAACAAATCTCTGAATGCCGCAAAACTTTGCGAAGGTAAGACCCCAAATCCGTTCTGAGCGGCGTGGCACCGTCTCTGACGTCGGTTTGCTACTTTTTTCCGTATCAATAGATACGAAGAAAAATCCTAACGGACGCGTTAGGTACCCGATAAAATATGACTGGGACTCGACAGATGGTAAGACCTTAAGCGGCACCTGTCGAGTTAACACCAGTATCCCGAGATCATGTCCAGGGACGTGATCTTGAAGTAGGTTTTTGCGGATTGCCACTAGAGCAGTTAACTAGTACCTGATCCGTCAGATGAACTAGCCCCAACTACAATTATCCCTGTACAATATATAATTGCGTATCCAAAGATATGTGATAAGTTTGGCGGAGTTATTGGATGATTATAAAATTGGAGATTTTCCTTGATTCTTCGATTCAAGCAAAATCTCGGGGGCTACTGACATAGGCATCCCCAATGGGCCTGCCAAAGATGGTATCCGGGGTTTACTGAAGGCCCACGAGTCGAAGATTATGAAGTTTGGAAGCCCAGATTAGTACCAAGGAAAGTTAGAGTTGTATTAGTGAAAGGATCGTATGCCGCACCTAGAAGGGGGGGGGGGTGAATAGGTGCTAACCAATTTTTAGTTCTTTTTTCAATTTAGACTTGACACAAAGGTAAATTCTCTAGATATGCAACTAAGTGAATTTACCTATATGACAAGGTAATCAACTAAGCAAGATATAGCTACACAATATAAGATATAGAATAGAATAGAGGTAACCGAGAGTGGAGCACGCGGAGACACGGAGATGATTCCCGTAGTTCCCTTCCTTTGCAAGAAGGTACGTCTACGTTTGGAGGAGTGTGGTTGCTATGAAAGCCAAACCAACAGCCACGAAGGCTTCACTCAGATCTCCTATGGGCAATGCCACGAAGGCCTAGCCCACTTCCACTAAGGGATTTCCTCGAGGCGGAAACCGGGCCTTTAAAAGGTTCTTGGGGCACACATCCACAACTGAATTGGAGGCTCCCAAATCTGTAACAATACAACAATCAACAACAACACATCAAAAACAATCAACTAGGGAACCAAAGAGGAACACTAGCAAGAGGGCCCTCAAACAAATGAGGGAGAAATGTAAATCGCTTCGGTGAGGATGTAGATAGGTGTCTTCTCCTTCGAATCTCCAAAGATCAAGAGCTTTGGTTGGGGGAGGAAGGAGATCTTACAAATCTTGTGTTCTTGAGGTGGCTCTAATGGTGGTGAAGCTTGGCAGATTTTTGTGCAATGATTGAGCAAGGAGCAAGGTAGAAGAAGTGGGTATAAATACCCCCTTCCAATTTCCAGCCGTTGGAGCTTCCGGGGGGCCGGATAATCCGGCCTAAGTTAGGGCCTGATAAGCCGCCCCCCCGGAAAATTCGGCTCCGGGGATAATCCGGCAAATATCCGGCCAAATGTCCGGCCCCTGTCCAGAGCTGCTTTTCCTTAGGTCCTTAGCAAATTTCGAGGGGGCCGGATATTTTGGAAATATCCGGCCCGGATTATCCGACCCTGGGGCAAATCCGGGCAAATATCCGGCCCATGTCCAGGGTGTACTGAGCCACAAATCCTCAAGTCCTTAGCCGAAAAATGGGGGCCGGAGATTTTGGAAATATCCGGCCCGGATTATCCGGCCTGGTGATCCTGTTACAGCTTCTTTTTGACACGACTTACACCATCCATCACACATATAATGTATCTATATAATCCCTGTACCACTTAAACAAACATTAGTGTATCACATACATTGACATCAAACACACAAAACATAATATGAGAGATGTTCTTTCAATCTCCCCCTTTTTGGTGTTTGATGACAATATACGAATTTGCAAGAGAATCACTATAGAGTCAAGCATGATGGCAAAACATAGAGGCACTCCCCCTACATGTGTGCATATAAGTAATTTACATTTGAATACAAATACACAGCACATAGGTGCGGGGTGCCTCAACGCAAGAGATATCCAACATGAGCTCTAACAAGAGAGACATAGACATATATGAGGTTGAGATAAGGTGATAGAAATCATACCCATATGGAGATATATAATACGGAGATATAGCATCACACACAATATAATAACCTTGATCTCAACATATAGAAATCTGAAAACCTTAACAATGTCTCACACCACATAGCACATAGTTTGAAACGAAACACAACTAAACCAAATAGTTCAAATAAGAGGGAACACAAGCAATAAAGGAATGATAAACGCATATGCTTGTGCCCAAACCATGCAAATCCCCGAGAGAATTCCTAATAGAACACTTCTCCCCCTTTGGCATCGAGACGCCAAAAAGGGGACAAGCGCGATGCTACTCGCCCCATGGAGATCACTCGGAGCCATCTTCATCATCGGACTGGTACGCCTCTTCTTCTTCTTCATCAGTGTCAGGGGCCTCCGGAGAGTTGCGAGTGTAGTTGGCCCTCTGAATGCAGTCCTCAAGATCATTCCACGGAACCTGTGAAGAATGCCACCCACTGTAACCTGGTTGAACTGGAGGCTGAGGCGGAGGTCCTTGCTCACCACTGAGCTTATGAAGAATGACCGCCTGAGTATGCTGAATCTTAGAACGCTCACGGCTGGCTACATAGTTCTCCTTATGGATCTCAATATTCATGCAAAGAATGTGACGCTGAAACCAACTGAGCTTCTTCACTTGTCTCTTCATGGCAGGAAGATCAGCATGGCGAGCAGGAGCAAAACCACTAGAGCGAGCATCTCCCATAAAGGAGTCAGGAGTAGGTGCAGCATGAGGAACCAGCTTAAGCTTGTAGGCCTTCTTGACAGTGTGCTTCACCAATGGGAACCGGCTCAAGTCTTCATTCATAGACACAGAGTTGTTGATGAGGAGCTGGATATATGGTGCATAAGGTATGGTGGTCCGGGAGACCATGGCATCATGAATCTCATGGAAGATGAAGTCCATGACATCAAGAGAGAAGTCACGTTCCTCATTAGGATCACGAGCACACTTAAGACTGAGGTGCATAAGATCCACAAGAGCTCCCCGGAGTGCATCATTGTTTCCACCACTTGGAGCAATGGTGGCTCGAAAGAAACGGAGCAACTGACCATAGATGGGAAGCAACCCCTTGGTAGTACCAACTGCTCCAGAAGAGTTATAGAGATCAAACAGCACATTCTTATCCGTCTTCTGAGGACCATGGAGGCGACGGCCTCCTTCTTCAGGAAGTCCAAGAATAGAGGCAAACCGGCGCAAGGTTGCCTCACAGTGAGTGGAGCCAGACATCCATTCCATAGTGTGCTCAACATCTTTCTTGATGGCCAAAGTAGCAAAGAATTGCTTAACCAACTCTGGACTATAGTCACATTGAATCTTCATCAGATCCTGCAAGCCCAACCTGCCAGTCACCCAGATGGCATCCTCAAAATGATTGTTGACTGCCAGAAGATCCACATCGATAGCTTGCATGGGTCGCAGTTTCTTCATGGGCTCATAAATGTCCGTGTAGATGAACTCCTGCTCCACACACCAGAAACGCCTGCCCACTATCTCTTCATCCCTTGGGAGGTCTTCATACCAGTTCTTCATACGGATTGTTGCATAAGTGACAATGTCCATAGTCTTGTAGTTCTGCATCTGTGCCTTGTTCTTCTGCCTTGAAGAGGTGGACTTGCGGGGAGCATTTGGTGCAAACTCATCACTCGACCTCTCATGCCTTGGGCGTCTCCGACCCATAGAACCACTACCTGTGAACAACAAAGATGGATAGCAAAGAGAAGATAATGCTCATAATTCATGTATGATACAGTAATGTACTCTAGAAGCATACTATAAGTCGGTACAAGTCTAGACAAGATAGATTGAATCAAAACTGCAGCGGCGATGAAGCTCCAGGCCGGATAATCCGGTGTCCCCGGGGGGCGGATAATCCGGCCTGACCGGATAATCCGGTCTTCGCGAGGGCCGGATAATCCGGCCCTGCGAATCTAGCAGACCTTGCAATCAAAAACTTGTCTATGACCAGATCGGCCTTATAGCATGCAAGAGGAGTATACTACACATGATTTGGAACAACTAGACACCATCTCCACCAAGAAAATAGCACATACAAATCACAACACCTAGGGTTAGGGATTGTGAGCCATACCCCCATCCATTGGAGAAGCCGCTTGGAGGAGATGATAGATAGGGAGGAGGAGCACCCGATACACCCAAAAACTCGGGAAGGGAGCGGACGGGGCGGCTCCGGCGAGGAGGAGGAGCTCCGGCGAGTTGAGGGCAGAGAGAGAGAGAGAGGCGCGTGGGGGAATAGGTTCTGGAACCGTTCACCCCGCGGCCTCCCCTCATAACCCATCGAAACCTGCCCAGGCCGGATAATCCGGCCCTAAGTTGGGGCGGATAATCCGGCCGGGCCGGATTTTCCGGGTTGCCAAGGGGCCGGATTATCCGGTTTTCTGGAAAATTCCAGAACACCGGAAATCCTGCCTATCTTTTGTTGGTTATTTTCATAAATCCATATGTGATGCAATAATGTATCACGTCACATATAAGAAGCATATTTACCAATAATATGGGGCAACCTAGATCATCCGACCGAAAATCCTCAAACTCCAAGTTTTTACCAAAACAAGACATATGAGCAAGATGGAAAGGGCTTATAGATGAGAGTAGGCTTAGGTTTAGAAGGAAAAAACTGTTAATGGTACATGATCACTCAAGTTTGCAAGATATGAGCAAATAAGGCCAAACTAGAGTGATTTCCCATAAGAACAAGGAGTTGTCAAATAAAACGGCGATAAGATCCAAATAACTCCAACTCTTCACAAAGAAGAGTGCGGTGGCCTAGGCCACCATATATGAGTGATATGGCATGGCACCGCGAAGATATATCTTGGGTCCAAGCCACTACTCATCATTGAAGCTCACATATCAATATATGATATAAAGAGAATGATTTCTTCATGTTGGCATTATGAGGGGAGGGATAGCTCAATAATTTAAACCGCACTCCCCCTATTTCCATGCCCACATCTAAACCAAATAAAGTTTTGAGACAAAGGTGTGTTTGCAAGATGGTCAAGCTATACTCCTTGAATCAATGATATTTAGCTCATTCCTCAAATAAGAGAACCTTGCTTCATCAAGAGGCTTCGTGAATATATCGGCAAGTTGATCTTTGGTAGGAACATAGATAAGCTCAATATCACCACGGGCAACATGATCCCTAATGAAATGATTCCGGATCTCAATATGCTTCGTTCTTGAATGTTGCACCGGATTATAGGCAATCTTGATGGCACTTTCATTGTCACATAATAGAGGCACTTTGTCACAAATGACACCGTATTCCTTTAAAGTTTGCCTCATCCATAACAATTGAGTGCATCCACTTGCGGCGGCAACATATTCGGCTTCGGCGGTGGAGAGAGATATACAATTTTGCTTCTTAGAAGACCAACACACCAAGGACCTACCAAGGAATTGGCAAGCCCCGTAAGTTGATTTCCTATCATCCTTGTCACCCGCCCAATCCGCATCGGTATATCCATTGAGAATAAAGCTTGAGCCTTTGGGGTACCAAATACCATATCTTGGGGTATCAACCAAATATCGAAAGATTCTTTTGAGAGCCATCATGTGGCTCTCCTTAGGAGAAGCTTGATACCTTGCACACACACCAACACTCAACACTATGTCCGGTCTAGATGCACAAAGGTAAAGCAAGGATCCAATCATGGAGCGATATACCTTTTGATCCACCTCTTTACCATTGGGATCAAGTGCAAGATGACATTTAGTAACCATAGGAGTGGCTACACCCTTCAACTCGGTCATCTTGAACCTCTTGAGCATGTCTTGGAGATATTTTGCTTGGTTGATGAAGGTACCTTCCCTCAATTGCTTGATCTCAAAACCAAGGAAGAACTTCATCTCTCCCATCATAGACATCTCAAACCTATCGGTCATAAGCTTTGAGAATTCATCATTGAAAGCTTTGTTAGTAGAGCCAAAGATAATATCATCAACATATAATTGGCAAACGAAAAGCTCCTGATGACCCACAAGTATAGGGGGTGTATCGTAGTATCTTCGATAAATAAGAGTGTCGAACCCAACGAGGAGCAGAAGGTGTTGACAAGCAGTTTCGATGAAGGATTCACTGTAAATGCTCACAGACAAGTATTCGGGGGGTTTTGATGTAACAGATGAATAAAGTACGAGTAAGTAAAATGCGAGAGAAATAATTGCAGCGAGTGGCCCAATCCTTTTTAGCACAAAGGACAAGCCGGTTTGTTTACTTATAATGACCAAACGTTCTCGAGGACACACGGGATTTTAGTCTAATGC
This sequence comes from Lolium rigidum, assembly GCF_022539505.1. Lineage (NCBI taxonomy): Eukaryota > Viridiplantae > Streptophyta > Magnoliopsida > Poales > Poaceae > Lolium > Lolium rigidum. The sequence continues at coordinate 23,607 of NC_061513.1, forward strand.
TTTCGCTACATACAGTTGATTAATCTTCATTGTTTTGATAAGTGTTGTGTGGGTGAACCTATGCTAATGTACCTCCCTTCCTAGGACTAATACATACTTGTGATTATACCCCTTGCAAGCATCCGCAACTACAAGAAAGTAATTAAGATAAATCTAACCACAGCCTTAAACTCTGAGATCCTGCGATCCCTCCCCGCATCGATATACCAACGGGGGTTTAGGTTTATGTCACTCCGGCAACCCCGCAATTGGCAAACGAGTACAAGATGCATTCCCCTAGGCCCATAAATGGTGAAGTGTCGTGTAGTCGACGTTCACACGACACCAAATAACACCACAACTTAAATATCATAACATTGAATATTACTCAACCATAATTCACTACTAACATTTAGACTTCACCCATGTCCTCAAGAACTAAACGAACTACTCACGAGACATCATATGGAACATGATCAGAGGTGATATGATGATGAATAACAATCTGAACATAAACCTTGGTTCAATGGTTTCACTCAATAGCATCAATAACAAGTAGAAATCAGTATCGGGAGAGTTTCCCCTATCAAACAATCAAGATCAAACCCAAATTGCTACGGCGGTGACGATGTCCAGCGGTGGAGATGGCGGTGATGATGGTGGAGATGATGATGATGGTGATGGAGATGATGTCCAGCTCGATGGCGGTGACGATGGCGTCGATTTCCCCCTCCGGGAGGGAATTTCCCGGCGGATTCCTGCCCGCCGGAGAGCTCTTTTCTCTCCGGTGTTCTCCGCCCCGCAGAGGTGGCTGTAACCCTTCGTGAGGATTCCTCTGTGGCTTAGGTCTTCGGGACGATGGGTTTCACGAAGAAAAGGAGGCGAAAGAGGCTGAGGGGGCCCCACACCACATGGTGGCGCGGCCAGGCCATGGGCCGCGCCACCCTATGGTGTGGGCCCACCTTGGGTCCACCTGGCTCCCCCTGGCTTCCTTCGTCATCTGGGAAAATAGGATTTTTGGTAAAACTTCCTTCCACAGTTGATCTTCCGAAATATTGCATCCTGACGGTGCTTTTTCCAGCAGTAATCCTGGCTCCGGTGCTCGATCTCCAAATAATCATGAAACATGCAAAATATATGAAATAACATAAGTATTGTGTCCCAATATGAAATATATCAATGAATAACAGCAAATTATGATATAAAATAGTGATGCAAATTGGACGTATCAACTCCCCCAAGCTTAGACTTCGCTTGTCCCCAAGCGAAACCGAACTCCGTAAACAGGTCCACATGTTTATGGAGTGAAGAGTCGATAAATAAAATACGGACAAGAAGCATCATATTCATTCACACAAGACATTATAGTAAACAACTTCCTCATATAACTCAATCTTGAAACAAGTATAAGGTAATCACAAATAAAGGTGCATAAGAAATCATAATTGGTGATGGCAAACTTTGTTCTTGGTCAGAGAACAATTAACAGATTATACTTATCTATTGAGCAGCGCTCTCATATTAAAACTTATGGTAAACTTGCATACTCAATCATATTAATCATTGATGACTTTCAAAGCTATATTCATTCAGGTAAAACTTGTACTAAACAAGAAAGAGTAAAGGCATGATGAAGCAAATCACAATATAGTAGTTTGATCACAACAACTCAAATGCTTGCTTGAGATGGAGGGAAATAGGTTTACTGACTCAACATAAAGTAAAAGACAGGCCCTTCGCAGAGGGAAGCAGGGATTAAATCATGTGCTAGAGCTTTTCAGTTTTGAAACCATATAAAGAGAATAAAAGTAAAGTTTTGAGAGGTGTTTGTTGTTGTCAACGACTGGTAGCGGGTACTCTAACCCCCTTGCCAAACAGACCTCCAAAGAGCGGCTCCCATGAAGGACGCTATTTCTACCAGCAAGGTAGATCATCCCTCTTCTCTTTTGTTTACACATGTACTTTAGTTTATTTAAGGATGACACTCCCCCCAACCTTTGCTTACACAAGCCATGGCTAACCGAATCCTCGGGTGCCTCCCAACAATCTCATACCATGGAGGAGTGTCTATTGCAAAATTAAGATGCTTACTGATGAATCAGGGCAAAACATGCGAAGAGAATTATTAATGAAAGTTAATTAATTGGGGCTGGGAACCCCGTTGCCAGCTCTTATTGCAAAATTATAGGATAAGTGGATGAAGCCACTAGTCCATTAATGGAGGCTGCCTAACAAGACTGAAAGATAAAACACCACATACTTCCTCATGAGCTATAAAACATAGACACAAATAAGAAGTAATAAGTTTTGAATTGTTTAAAGGTAGCACATGAAGTATTTACTTGGAATGGCAGAAAATACCATGCAGTAGGTAGATATGGTGGACACAAATGGCATAGGTTTGGGTTCAGGTTTGGATGCACGAGACGTATTCCTTCTCAGTACAGGTCTTTGGCTAGCAAGGTTAAATAGCAAGCATAAGAGTTGAAGGAAACAAACAACTATACATGTGATAGAAACAATCATGCATCTTACTTGTAAGCACAAACAATTTTAACTTCAGAATACTAAGCTAAGAACTGATAAGAAAGATAATAACATCTTCTACATTTATTTCCTCTATTCTTCTTAAACTCAAAGTGTTGTTGCTATTGACCATTGCTAAGTTTGCCAAAAACCAAATAGATTTACTTAATGCTCCCAAAGTGGTACCAATACTAAAATCAACATCAATCATATAGTAGAAATTGCAAACTAAAATAAGGTGTGCAATATGTAAATGATAAGACTTCTCATTAATATTCCATAACGATAACTCACACCAAGGGATACATAGACAACCTAAAGGAGAGATACTTCCGCACTGCAACCCATCTCATACGATAACTTCCCTACTCATGATATGACACTACTTGATAGTAAAAAGTAAAAGGTAGTGATGATGTGATACCACGGCACTCCCCCAAGCTTGGGACAAACCAAGGGGATGCCAATATCGATGATGGATTACTCCTTTGGCGATGGTGGTGATGAATTCCTCACAAGCTTCTCCACAAGCTCCTGAAGCTCGTCAATCTTGTACATGAGGTTGCGGATCATCTCCGAATTGTGCTCGACGCGATTGAGAAGTATGTCCGACGGCGAGTCCCAATTCTTGGAGTTATTTCCCCAACCTTCGACTTCGAGGCTTCGTCCTTCCCGCATTGTTAGAACGATCTATATCCCAATTGCTAGGCAATGCTGCCTTGGGAGTCCTTTCAATTTGATTATTGTAGATTAGATTGTGGAAAGGATGGTGAATGCCTGAAGAAGATGTCCTTGGAGCTAGGTAATGGCGGGGAAGCCCTCCTCCGGTCCTAATCCGTGCGCTCTTCTTGGCGTTGAACGAGTTTGACACCACTGCGATGCTTGCAATGGTGGTGCGTGGGTGCCCTTGCGGAACTTCTTCGACTTCCTCTTCATCCTCCTTTACTTCTTCCTTGACGCTCTTGTCCTCTTATTTCCACTCACGATCTTGATTATCTTCATCCGGAAGCTCCTTGCCCTTGTTCTTGGAGACCATGGTGCTTCTAAACCGAAAACAGATCCCGGCGTAAACAGCTCGAAACAAAACACGTCGAGAAAACGATATACGGACCTCCAGGGGTCCGGGGGATTTTATAATAAAAAATTTCAGAACAAACGGAAAGTACCAGGTCGAACCAGAGTCGGAAAGGGGCGACGAGGCGGTGCCACCATAGGTCGGCGCGGCCAAGCTGGGGCCCGCGCCGGCCTGTGGTGGCACGCCCTCGTGCGTCCTTTCCACTCCGTTTCGATCTCGTAATTTTTCATATTTTCCAAAAACAGCAAAAATATTGTTCGGAAAGTAAATCGCGAAATTTTCATTACCAAGCATCGTTACCTATTCAAAGTCGAGTTCGACGGACCGTCAATTTGTCCTTTGATGAAAGCCTCCGGTGTTTCCACTTGAATAATATCAACATCAACATTATAAGAATCACCCGAGATATAATGCTTGAGTCTTTGTCCATTCACCACTTGCGTAGCATTGCCTTGGAGAGAGCTAATTTTAATTGCTCCTGAACGATACACCTCCTCAACAACATATGGCCTTCCCATTTCGAGAGTAATTTCCCTGCAAAGAATCTGAGACGAGACCGATACAATAGGACTTTATCCCCAATATTAAACTCTCTTTTGATGATCCTTCTATCATGCCATTTCTTAACTTTCTCTTTAAAGAGTTTAGCATTTTCATAAGCTTCACTTCTCCATTCATCTAGAGAACTTAATTGTAACAGGTGCTGTCCTTTTAGTATGGATCGTTCTTTAACCT
>NC_061513.1:28021-98021 GCF_022539505.1 Lolium rigidum
GCGACGCCCGGCCCGGGCCGCGGCCCCGGCGCCGCCGTGTTCGGCCCGTGCCGCCGTGCCGCCATGGGCACGCTCGCGGTGCTCGCTCCGGTGCGTGTGCCTCCTTCTCTCCTGTCTTCTCTACCTCCTCTCCTTCCTCTGGATGCCTTGGCATCCACCTTGTTGTGCTGCTGCTGCTAGTGCTCTACGCCACCTTGCTCTGGTACTGCCTTGATGTGCTAGTTGCTGCTGCCTACATGCGCCATGAATTCTAGCTGTTGTACTTGTGCTATTGCCATGCGTATGCTTCGTCGTGTGCTACTCGCTATCTCTGTGTTCTAGCTTGTGCTGCTCTACTTGACTATCAGTGCATGCTTCTGTGCTTCCTAACTACTTCTGTTCATGCTGTATCCCTGTTGTGGCCCTCCTGTAATTTCTCATGAGCATCCATTGATGCTCATGGCCTACTGGCTTGCTCCAGATATGACTACTGCCACTAGGGTATTCTGTGTGTTCATATTCTTGGCCTTGGTTTGATCATGATGCATGATCCTTGCATTATGCAAGTGCCAGTGCCACTGTGTGATGCTCATTGAGTTGTAATTCATGGAAATGTTCTATTTAGCATGACTGTTGGCTAGACAGCTCCATCCCTTGTTAATGTGCTTCTGCATACAATTATATTTCATATATTTGATTATCTGTGATGCAATGGTTAGTTAATTTGTGGCTTTGGATGATCCTGTGATCATCAGGGCTTCCTGTTGGCTTATAAATTTGTATGGATTCATTTCAAATGCTGCTGTTGCTTGTGGATCCAGCTCCTCACCAAGTCCTGGTGGTTGCTGTTGCTTGTGAAAGCAATACTGGTGGTTGATTGAGGAATTTGATACCTCTGGATGCATCTGTGTGTGTGTGTGTTGTTTTATTTATCTATGCATGTCAGTGAAGCTTGGCTTCCTATTTCTGACAACAGACATGATCTACCTGATGCAGTAGTGATGTGGTGCATCCTATGCACTATTTGGATGGAAACCAACATGTGTTGGCACCTCCTGTGATGCATGAACTCCTTGGAGTGATGATATGCTTCTCTTGCGGCTTTTCTGTGTGGCTAGGTAATTGTTGTGACCCTAGCAATGCTTGGTGTGCTAGTAAAGGTTGCTCCTACCTCTTCTGTATGCTACTGTGCAATATTACTGGTAGTCATTCATGGGCTTCCGAGTATAATTGATGTTGAAATGAAAATAGACATATAAATGTCTATATTCGATGGTCTTAAAAGGGCTAGTGTAGTCTGGTTATACTTGGATAAGTCTCTGGGATGGTTTCTTTCATGTTTCCATTTGGAAGATGCTACCACTATTCTGGTTGGCATAACCATGGGTATAGGCTTGATTGATCCCTGGTCCTTGCCATTTCTACCAGGTTACACTTGGTCTCTGGCCAAATGATGATCAAAACAGGGTTACCCCACCCTTTGTGTGCTTGTGATCATGCCTGTGCAATTTATGAACAAAACCATCTGGTTTTTTCATGATGATGTGTATACCTCACTCCAGCTCTTAGTATGAGTTGTTGGTGTAGAGGATTGCTTCTGGTGGTTTTGGTTTGCTTGCCCTGCTCCTCCTTGCAAGCTTGTGAATCTTGGTTACTTTCTGGTGGTGACTGGAATAGGTGGAGCAGCTCTAGTTGTTCACCTGTTCTTGCTGTTCTTGCTGTGTTCTTACCCTGGTACTCCTTGTTGATGGAATGGCTAGGGTTTGCTGGTGAAAAGCTTATATTTGGTCCTCTACTTGCTCTCCTGGTCGACAGCACTGCCTGGCTGTTTTGGTGACTCTCCCTGGCCTTTTGTGTTGTTACACATGCAGCAGTCCTTTTGTGCTGCCTGTGTGTGTGGCTTGGGACTTGGGCTGGAATGGATCAGCTCGGCTGATCCCTGGTCATATCCTCTTCATTTCCATTGTTTGCTAACCTGCCAAGTGGCTTTGCCACTTGGCATAACTAGTTCTTTGTTGTGTTTGTGTGCAGGTTTCAAGATGATGATCAAATGAAGATGAAGATCATCAAACTCAAGCTTTAATGAAGATTAACTTGTAGTTTTAGGATAGATCAATACATTGTACTTTTCTTTTATTTTCTTTTTCTATTTTGCCAATTCTTGTAATGTGTTGTAATATTCCTGTATTTCAATTCTGAATATTGTAATTGACAATGTATCATGTGTGATTATCAATAAAGCTCAAGGTTTTCACTAATGAGCTTTACTTATTATTTGTATTGTTCATAATGTGTATTATTTACAATTGACTTAATGAATTTCCTCATAATTGAATTATGGTTATTGATTTAATGTTTGAATTTGAAATTCAAATTTCACTTTGGTTTGAATTCAATCATACAACTTAATTTTGAATTCAATCATACAACTTAAGATTGTGATGCAATATATCTTCTCTCTTCTCAAAACCCTAATTTAGTTGAGTAGGAACATGTTTGTCGCACTCCCGAAACCCTATCCCTGTAAGATGTCGAGAGAGAAACCTGTCCCCCTCCGATGCAGTTTTGTTTTAAAAGCGCGAAATTTCCCCGGAATTTACGATGCAATGCACATCCCTTTCTAAAATCTACCCCTCGATCGTCTCTAAACCTGGGACATTACACGCAATAAACAACCATTGCAAATAAAAGCCAAATAAAACTCATAATCATGTAAAACGAATAACATACAAAATAATATTAAATTAGATATTTATTTCGTGTTATAGTAGTTATGATTGGTCCAAATATTATATATTGTCATAAGAATCAATTTGCAAAATGAATTAATTTAATAGAATATGTTCAAACTAAGATTAAAACTACCAAATTAAAACAGGCAGATTTAGTTATTCATAAATTCGAAATTCCAACTCCAAAGTGTAGACAATAAAATTATGAAACTAACGCAAAAAGAATCGATCAAAACGGAGTTACGGTTATTTAACTATAATTTTTCAAAGATTTAGAGTTTTCCCGATTTAGAATTCATCCGGGCGAATGTGATCCATTGGATTCAGATCTGACGTCTCCTGATACACCTGTCTCTGAACGCTTCATTGATCTTCAGCGCGGCTGCGACTCTGATGGTTGCACGATACGATTTGACCAACTTAATTTGTAAAAGAAAATAAAAACTAACGCAAGAAATTTAACCGAAACAAAACTAGAGTCAAAACGAGATTCGAAATCAAATTCTAAACTTGCAGATTGGATAAAATCTATAATTATAAAAATTAATATCATTATATAGAGTTTTTAATTCTGGACTCAATGCAAAAAACATTATCTAAAATAAAACTGCAGATTTAAAGTTACGATTTTTAAAAATCTAACATGTAACATGAGCTAGAGCTAGGAGTCTACCGAACTGATCGATCTATCAAGCACATGTACACGGCTAAAAGAAACAAAAATCTAGCGAACACGTGCCATGGTAGGATAGGCTGTACCGGTTTAGTGATGTACATGGTATTTCCTACGATGCTGGGAGCCATGCGTTACCAGGATTGAGGCCACCAGGACGAACGGGACGGCGTGGTGGTCGGGCGGGGACGTCGGCGTCGTGCTGGTGATCCCCTGGCTTGGCGAAGCTCTTTACGGGGTTCACCTCTCCTTCATGGTTTCGCTTGCGTCAATGGCGTCCGTCAGAGTGGTCCTGAGCGGCTGCTATTCCCAGCGGGAGATGGCGAAGTCCGGCGAAACTCCGGCGACCTCGCGTGCGTGTTCTTGTCGTTCTGCTGATTGGGAAAAAAAATAAGAAGGCGCGATAAATCAATCTGCGAATCTTAGACAAAGAAGGGACGGGCGAGGGGTCTTGGAACCTTCGTTCCCGAGCTCGGTGGTGGTGCTCCGGCGAGATCAGGAATCGAGCTTTTCGTGGTTTATAGTTTGCGATTTTTTTGAAAAACCAAGAGGGATTACTGCGGGAGATTATATAGAGGGGATTTCGTGGAGTAGGGGTCATGAATTTAAACGGAATCGTGACTAATCGAGATGTCTTGTAGGTATTGATTCAGTTACAGGGATGAACTCGTATAGGAGATGGACTCCAAGAAGATGATGACAGGTGGGTCCATGTAATGGAAAAAAAATAACTGGAGGCCTTTGATTGGCTGGAGCGATTTGCACGGCCACTCGTGCATCTGGTCGTGGTTGCCGTGGCCGTTCAGGTACGTGGAGTCTATCTCTTCTATTTTTTTTGGCTTCCTTTTATTTAGGAAAAACTATACAGATAATTATTCAATTAAATCTCAAAAACCAAAACATGTAAATTGGACATACGGAAATCCCTTTTCCGCCTGAAATAAAATATGCAAACATATTTTACACACTTTGGCTATATAGCTACTTGTGCATTTTTTTATAACATATGGGAGTTTTAGTTTCAATCACTCAATCAATTCAAATATACACGGAATACAAAATAAATCATTTTTAATGAGATTTAAAATATAAAGAAAAATCCAACATTAATCATGATGAAGTCATATTATCATCTCTCTTTGATTTTCCCAAAATACAGAATGTTACTTAGATGCAAATAACCAAAAAGCTTCTCCAAAACTTTACTTTTAATTGGAAATGTCATATTATTTCCTCTCGTGAAACATTGGAAAATATTTGGAAAGATCCAAGAATTCAAATAATAATCAAACGGGCATATCAAGCATTAATCCACCATAATTTGGGAAAGTCATTTTATTCCCTCTCTTGATACATTTAGTATGGTTGGGTAATTAGTTTAGTTGAAACTAAAGAAACCAAGTGGTTGAAACAAAATAAAAACAATTTGGATAGTCATTTTAATCCACTCGTTTAAAAAATATATTTTAAAGCAAGGTTGAAAAATAAAATTCAAACAAGTTATCAAAATCTCTTTTCATTCATAATTCCAATCAAAGTCAAACAATTCAATCAACTTAATTTAATAATTTAACATTCTAAAATTAGGAAAAATTTGGGATGTTACAGACTACCACCCTTAAAAGGAATCTCGTCCTCGAGATTCGAGAAGGCTAGAAAGAAGGTTTTGGGATATGCTTAGGTGCTACCACCCTTAAAAGAAAGTCTCTTAGTGTATGCCAGAATTTTGCTCCATCGTTTGAAGTTCTTCAAATCATCTGTCTTTTAGCACGCCCTGATGTCATCATCTTGTGTCGTTTAAGTATGAATGGCAAAGTGAAGCCATCCAAGGTCTACATGGATTATTTGAGATTATTCCTTTGTGTTGGTCGTCGAATATTGCATGCATCTCCCGCCATGCTGAAATGTTTCTCTGCTAAATGTTGATCAATACGGTAGACTATCTTCTGTTCGTCCATATTGATAGCATTTGATTCGTGAATATGTCTTGAATCCATTTTGCGGATCTCCAAGTCATCTTCATCATCTTCCGCTCTCAAAGGGTTTAAGATAGGGGAGAATAGATTCTAGAAGGATGAGGAAAGACACATAGGTACCCCATAGAAACAACTTTATTTTGAAACTTTTATTTGCTGTTTTCAACAAAATAGAAAAAAAATGAAAACTCACATTTTATCGCTCCTAACGTTGCGGCGGAGTCTATCTAGGTTTGGTTCCTAATAGGGAACTTGAAATCTTCATAGTCTTCATAGTCTTGAGAAGTGTCTTTGTAGTCCTCAAGTCTTCGAACTTTCATAGTACTTGAAGGTCTTTGGAGTATTCAGTAGATTATTGTTGAAGCATCACTTGCGGGAATATTGTAGATCTGACTTGGTGTAGGATATCATCTTGAGAAGTCTCTTTAACTGGTAAGGATCAACTTTTAATTTTGGAAAGAGAAGGGAATAGAAATTGTTCACTCTCAAGATGGAAGATGAGTAGTACTAGAGTATTTCGAAAATTACTTAGAAATTATCATTTCTAAGGTTTTTCATGGCTAAAGGTCACGTCCTACAGTCAACATGTGCTCTGATACCATCTGTAGCGACCCCGGATCTGGTAGGATCCAAAATCCCTGTGATTAAACATGCTAGTCCCTGGATCATTAGCTAGCACTCACAGTCGATGAATTATCATGTAAAACACAAGTCTTTATTACACGATTCGAATAATCCGGAGTACAAATATTACAAATTGCATAGCCAAAGGCTAGCTCAATACAACGGAAAACGAAATAACATCTTGGAGTCCCATCAATGCCACAGGCTGGTTGAGTGTAGACTCGCGACCTACGCATTCTCACAAGTCGTCGAATAACCTGCAACATGAAAGGTTGCAGCCACGAGAGTGGTCAATACTTTGAATGTATGGCAAATTACACCGAGAAGAGAAACTTAGCCTATATCTACATGCAAGGCGAGACAAAAGGAGGCTTGAGTTTTATTTGCGTAAAGCCAATTTTTACAAAGTTAAAGAGAAAATTCTTTTATCCTACTTTGAAAAACATTGATAAATAATATTGGCCGAGTGGAGCACATGGATATTACACACCAAGTGTCCAAATCAACCTAACACTTGGATATGACACACCAAGTCCCGAGCACTTGGATATTACACACCAAGGCCCCAAAATCCACCTATGAACGATATTACACACGCCATAGGGTTTTGAAAATTCCTTTGAAAAAGAGAGAGGAAATCATTCAGAGGCTTCATCCTTCAGATGCTCAAATTTGTCCTTTTACCGTGGACACGGCTGATCGATCCGATTGACACTCTCGAGAGGTTGCGCACTTTCCCCACAATTCACAACCAAGCCTTTCTGCCAAAATTATTCATCTTCATTAAGGCCAGGACGAGGTCACGACGAAGCTTTTCCTTATTAGCCCCTCCACCTTCCGGATGCGCCCGTGCCCAAAATTCCTCCCAATGGCGGTACCCAGGTGAGGTTTCCCACTAAGTACTTAGCCAAGACAGAGCCCATATTGTATTGTGGTTGCACTGGAAGCTTCTGACATCTGGAAGATGGCAGACTTCTTTGATCCTCGGGCGGCGGTCCTCCACCAATCTCCACTCTGTCCCGTCAAAACCATTCCGCCCAGAAGAAAACTTAGTTTTATTTTGAAGGAGAATTTTGGGAGAAAAGTTGCGCTCATAAACAGAGCTCAAGTACTTAGAAAATTTTCTTGTTTCGAACCCTTTCGATATTTATATAGCATAAGCATATCACTTAGAAAAATTTAGGAATTCCTATGGCCATGATATTAAGTGGAAATATTACTAAGTAATACTTCTACTCATGGTAATCTACAAAATAGCATGTGAACTTGTAAAATATTTACCAAGTAAAATCTACCAAAACATCCTACACATGCATACTAAACATTTGAAGGAAAAAGACATGCATAGTAAAAAACTTTGGACAAACATATGAACAAAGGTGTAACTTGCCTTAGTAATATTTGATGATGATTTCTTCTTTGTGAACTTTCTCGCGCACTCCGAATAAATCTAACGCATAGAAAAATTACACGCAGTAAACAACCATTGCAAATAAAAGCCAAATAAAACGCATAATCATGTAAAACAAATAACATACAAATAATATTAAATTAGATATTTATTTCGTGTTATAGTAGTTATGATTGGTCCAAATATTATATATGGTCATAAGAATCAATTTGCAAAAGGAATTAATTTAATAGAATATGTTCAAACTAAGATTAAAACTACCAAATTAAAACAGGCAGATTTAGTTATTCATAAATTCGAAATTCCAACTCCAAAGTGTAGACAATAAAATTATGAAACTAACGCAAGAAGAATCGATCAAAACGGAGTTACGGTTATTTAACTATAATTTTTCAAAGATTTAGAGTTTTCCCGATTTAGAATTCGTCCGGGCGAATGTGATCCATTGGATTCTGATCTGATGTCTCCTGATACACCTGTCTTGATCTTCAGCGCGGCTGCGACTCTGATGGTTGCGCGATACGATTTGACCAACTTAATTTGTAAAAGAAAATATGCGACATGGTTGCGCGATACGATTTGACCAACTTAATTTGTAAAAGAAAATAAAAACTAACGCAAGAAATTTAACCGAAACAAAACTAGAGTCAAAACGAGATTCGAAATCAAATTCTAAACTTGCAGATTGGATAAAATCTATAATTATAAAAATTAATATCATTATATAGAGTTTTTAATTCTAAACTCAATGCAAAAAACATTATCTAAAATAAAACTGCAGATTTAAAGTTACGATTTTTTGAAATCTAACATGTAACATGAGCTAGAGCTAGCAGTCTACCGAACTGATCGATCTATCAAGCACATGTATACATGCTAATAGAAACAAAAATCTAGCGAACACGTGCCATGGTAGGATAGGCTGTACAGGTTTAGTGATGTACATGGTATTTCCTACGATGCTGGGAGCCATGCGTTACCAGGATTGAGGCCACCAGGACGAACGGGACGGCGTGGTGGTCGGGCGGGGACGTCGGCGTCGTGCTGGTGATCCCCTGGCTTGGCGAAGCTCTTTACGGGGTTCACCTCTCCTTCGTGGTTTTGCTTGCGTCAATGGCGTCCGTCAGAGTGGTCCTGAGCGGCTGCTATTCCCAGCTGGAGATGGCGAAGTCCGGCGAAACTCCGGCGACCTCGCGTGCGTGTTCTTGTCGTTCTGCTGATTGGGAAAAAGAATAAGAAGGCGCGATAAATCAATCTGCGAATCTTAGACAAAGAAGGAACGGGCGAGGGGTCTTGGAACCTTCGTTCCCGAGCTCGGTGGTGGTGCTCCGGCGAGATCAGAAATCGAGCTTTTCGTGGTTTATAGTTTGCGATTTTTTTGAAAAACCAAGAGTTACTGCGGGAGATTATATAGAGGGGATTTCGTGGAGTAGGGGTCACGAATTTAAACGGAATCGTGACTAATCGAGATGTCTTGTAGGTATTGATTCAGTTACAGGGATGAACTCGTATAGGAGATGGACTCCAGGAAGATGATGACAGGTGGGTCCATGTAATGGAAAAAAATAACTGGAGGCATTTGATTGGCTGGAGCGATGTGCACGGCCGCTCGTGCATCTGGTCGTGGTTGCCGTGGCCGTTCAGGTACGTGGAGTCTATCTTTTCTATTTTTTTTTTGCTTCCTTTTATTTAGGAAAAACTATACAGATAATTATTCAATTAAATCTCAAAAACCAAAACATATAAATTGGACATACGGAAATCCCTTTTCCGCCTGAAATAAAATATGCAAACATATTTTACACACTTTGGCTATATAGCTACTTGTGCATTTTTTTATAACATAGGGGAGTTTTAGTTTCAATCACTCAATCAATTCAAATATACACAGAATACAAAATAAATCATTTTTAATGAGATTTAAAATATAAATAAAAATCCAACATTAATCATGATGAAGTCATATTATCATCTCTCTTTGATTTTCCCAAAATACAGAATGTTACTTAGATGCAAATAACACCGAACATAAGCTTCTCCAAAACTTTACTTTTAATTAGAAATGTCATATTATTTCCTCTCGTGAAACATTGGAAAATATTTGGAAAGATCCAAGAATTCAAATAATAATCAAACGGGCATATCAAGCATTAATCCACCATAATTTGGGAAAGCCATTTTATTCCCTCTCTTGATACATTTAGTATGGTTGGGTAATTAGTTTAGTTCAAACTAAAGAAACCAAGTGGTTGAAACAAAATGAAAACAATTTGGATAGTCATTTTAATCCACTCGTTTAAAAAATATATTTTAAAGCAAGGTTGAAAAATAAAATTCAAACAAGTTATCAAAATCTCTTTTCATTCATAATTCCAATCAAAGTCAAACAATTCAATAAACTCAATTTAATAATTTAACATTCTAAAATTAGGAAAAATTTGGGATGTTACAGACTACCACCCTTAAAAGGAATCTCGTCCTCGAGATTCGAGAAGGCTAGAAAGAAGGTTTTGGGATATGCTTAGGTGCTACCACCCTTAAAAGAAAGTCTCTTAGTGTATGCCAGAATTTTGCTCCATCGTTTGACGTTCTTCAAATCATCTGTCTTTTAGCACGCCCTGATGTCATCATCTTGTGTCGTTTAAGTATGAATGGGAAAGTGAAGCCATCCAAGGTCTACATGGATTATTTGAGATTATTCCTTTGTGTTGGTCGTCGAATATTGCATGCATCTCCCGCCATGCTGAAATGTTTCTCTGCTAAATGTTGATCAATACGGTAGACTATCTTCTGTTCGTCCATATTGATATCATTTGATTCGTGAATATGTCTTGAATCCATTTTGCAGATCTCCAAGTCATCTTCATCATCTTCCGCTCTCAAAGGGTTTAAGATAGGGGAGAATAGATTCTAGAAGGATGAGGAAAGACACATAGGTACCCCATAGAAACAACTTTATTTTGAAACTTTTATTTGCTGTTTTCAACAAAATAGAAAAAAATGAAAACTCACATTTTATCGCTCCTAACGTTGCGGCGGAGTCTATCTAGGTTTGGTTCCTAATAGGGAACTTGAAATCTTCATAGTCTTGAGAAGTGTCTTTGTAGTCCTCAAGTCTTCAGAACTTTCATAGTACTTGAAGGTCTTTGGAGTATTCAGTAGATTTTTGTTGAAGCATCACTTGCGGGAATATTGTAGATCTGACTTGGTGTAGGATATCATCTTGAGAAGTCTCTTTAACTGGTAAGGATCAACTATTAATTTTGGAAAGAGAAGGGAATAGAAAATGTTCACTCTCAAGATGGAAGATGAGTAGTACTAGAGTATTTCGAAAATTACTTAGAAATTATTATTTCTAAGGTTTTTCATGGCTAAAGGTCACGTCCTACAGTGAACATGTGCTCTGATACCATCTGTAGCGACCCCGGATCTGGTAGGATCCAAAATCCCTGTGATTAAACATGCTAGTCCCTGGATCATTAGCTAGCACTCACAGTCGATGAATTATCATGTAAAATACAAGTCTTTATTACACGATTCTAATAATCCAGAGTACAAATATTACAAATTGCATAGCCAAAGGCTAGCTCAATACAACGGAAAACGAAATAACATCTTGGAGTCCCATCAATGCCACAGGCTGGTTGAGTGTAGACTCGCAACCTACGCATTCTCACAAGTCGTCGAATAACCTGCAACATGAAAGGTTGCAGCCACGAGAGTGGTCAATACTTTGAATGTATGGCAAATTACACCGAGAAGAGAAACTTAGCCTATATCTACATGCAAGGCGAGACAAAAGGAGGCTTGAGTTTTATTTGCGTAAAGCCAATTTTTACAAAGTTAAAGAGAAAATTCTTTTATCCTACTTTGAAAAACATTGATAAATAATATTGGCCGAGTGGAGCACATGGATATTACACACCAAGTGTCCAAATCAACCTAACACTTGGATATGACACACCAAGTCCCGAGCACTTGGATATTACACACCAAGGCCCCAAAATCCACCTATGAACGATATTACACACGCCATAGGGTTTTGAAAATTCCTTTGAAAAAGAGAGAGGAAATCATTCAGAGGCTTCATCCTTCAGATGCTCATATTTGTCCTTTTACGCGTGGACACGGCTGATCGATCCGATTGACACTCTCGAGAGGTTGCGCACTTTCCCCACAATTCACAACCAAGCCTTTACGCCAAAATTATTCATCTTCATTAAGGCCAGGACGAGGTCACGACGAAGCTTTTCCTTATTAGCCCCTCCACCTTCCGGATCCGTCCGTGCCCAAAATTCCTCCCAATGGCGGTACCCAGGTGAGGTTTCCCACTAAGTACTTAGCCAAGACAGAGCCCATATTGTATTGTGGTTGCACTGGAAGCTTCTGACATCTGGAAGATGGCGGACTTCTTTGATCTCGGGCGGCAGTCCTCCACCAATCTCCACTCTGTCCCGTCAAAACCATTTCGCCCGAAGAAAACTTAGTTTTATTTTGAAGGAGAATTTTGGGAGAAAAGTTGCGCTCATAAACAGAGCTCAAGTACTTAGAAAATTTTCTTGTTTCGAACCCTTTCGATATTTATATAGCATAAGCATATCACTTAGAAAAATTTAGGGATTCCTATGGCCATGATATTAAGTGAAAATATTACTAAGTAATACTTCTACTCATGGTAATCTACAAAATAGCATGCGAACTTGTAAAATATTTACCAAGTAAAATCTACCAAAACATCCTACACATGCATACTAAACATTTGAAGGAAAAAGACATGCATAGTAAAAAACTTTGGACAAACATATGAACAAAGGTGTAACTTGCCTTAGTAATATTTGATGATGATTTCTTCTTTGTGAACTTTCTCGCGCACTCCGAATAAATCTAATGCATAGAAAAATTACACGCAGATAAACAACCATTGCAAATAAAAGCCAAATAAAACGCATAATCATGTAAAACAAATAACATACAAATAATATTAAATTAGATATTTATTTCGTGTTATAGTAGTTATGATTGGTCCAAATATTATATATGGTCATAAGAATCAATTTGCAAAAGGAATTAATTTAATAGAATATGTTCAAACTAAGATTAAAACTACCAAATTAAAACAGGCAGATTTAGTTATTCATAAATTTGAAATTCCAACTCCAAAGTGTAGACCATAAAATTATGAAACTAACGCAAGAAGAATCGATCAAAACGGAGTTACGGTTATTTAACTATAATTTTTCAAAGATTTAGAGTTTTCCCGATTTAGAATTCGTCCGGGCGAATGTGATCCATTGGATTCTGATGTCTCCTGATACACCTGTCTCTGAACGCTTCATTGATCTTCAGCGCGGCTGCGACTCTGATGGTTGCGCGATACGATTTGATCAACTTAAGTTGTAAAAGAAAATATGCGACTCTGATGGTTGCGCGGTACGATTTGACCAACTTAATTTGTAAAAGAAAATAAAAACTAACGCAAGAAATTTAACCGAAACAAAACTAGAGTCAAAACGCGATTCGAAATCAAATTCTAAACTTGCAGATTGGATAAAATCTATAATTATAAAAATTAATATCATTATATAGAGTTTTTAATTCTGAACTCAATGCAAAAAACATTATCTAAAATAAAACTGCAGATTCAAAGTTATGATTTTTTGAAATCTAACATGTAACATGAGCTAGAGCTAGCAGTCTACCGAACTGATCGATCTATCAAGCACATGTACACGGCTAAAAGAAACAAAAATCTAGCGAACACGTGCCATGGTAGGACAGGCTGTACCGGTTTGGTGATGTACATGGTATTTCCTACGATGCTGGGAGCCATGCGTTACCAGGATTGAGGCCACCAGGACGAACGGGACGGCGTGGTGGTCGGACGGGGACGTCGGCGTCGTGCTGGTGATCCCCTGGCTTGGCGAAGCTCTTTACGGGGTTCACCTCTCCTTCGTGGTTTCGCTTGCGTCAATGGCGTCCGTCAGAGTGGTCCTGAGCGGCTGCTATTCCCAGCTGGAGATGGCGAAGTCCGGCGAAACTCCGGCGACCTCGCGTGCATGTTCTTGTCGTTCTGCTGATTGGGAAAAAGAATAAGAAGGCGCGATAAATCAATCTGCGAATCTTAGACAAAGAAGGGACGGGCGAGGGGTCTTGGAACCTTCGTTCCCGAGCTCGGTGGTGGTGCTCCGGCGAGATCAGAAATCGAGCTTTTCGTGGTTTATAGTTTGCGATTTTTTTGAAAAACCAAGAGGGATTGCTGCGGGAGATTATATAGAGGGGATTTCGTGGAGTAGGGGTCACGAATTTAAACGGAATCGTGGCAAATCGAGATGTCTTGTAGGTATTGATTCAGTTACAGGGATGAACTCATATAGGAGATGGACTCCAGGAAGATGATGACAGGTGAGTCCATGTAATGGAAAAAAAATAACTGGAGGCCTTTGATTGGCTGGAGCGATGTGCACGGCCGCTCGTGCATCTGGTCGTGGTTGCCGTGGCCGTTCAGGTACGTGGAGTCTATCCTTTTTTTTTTGCTTCCTTTTATTTAGGAAAAACTATACAGATAATTATTCAATTAAATCTCAAAAACCAAAACATGTAAATTGGACATACGGAAATCCCTTTTCCGCCTGAAATAAAATATGCAAACATATTTTACACACTTTGGCTATATAGCTACTTGTGCATTTTTTTATAACATAGGGGAGTTTTAGTTTCAATCACTCAATCAATTCAAATATACACGGAATACAAAATAAATCATTTTTAATGAGATTTAAAATGTAAAGAAAAATCCAACATTAATCATGATGAAGTCATATTATCATCCCTCTTTGATTTTCCCAAAATACAGAATGTTACTTAGATGCAAATAACACCGAACAGAAGCTTCTCCAAAACTTTACTTTTCATTAGAAATGTCATATTATTTCCTATCGTGAAACATTGGAAAATATTTGGAAAGATCCAAGAATTCAAATAATAATCAAACGGGCATATCAAGCATTAATCCACCATAATTTGGGAAAGTCATTTTATTCCCTCTCTTGATACATTTAGTATGGTTGGGTAATTAGTTTAGTTCAAACTAAAGAAACCAAGTGGTTGAAACAAAATGAAAACAATTTGGATAGTCATTTTAATCCACTCGTTTAAAAAATATATTTTAAAGCAAGGTTGAAAAATAAAATTCAAACAAGTTATCAAAATCTCTTTTCATTCATAATTCCAATCAAAGTCAAACAATTCAATCAACTCAATTTAATAACTTAACATTCTAAAATTAGGAAAAATTTGGGATGTTACAGACTACCACCCTTAAAAGGAATCTCGTCCTCGAGATTCGAGAAGGCTAGAAAGAAGGTTTTGGGATATGCTTAGGTGCTACCACCCTTAAAAGAAAGTCTCTTAGGGTATGCCAGAATTTTGCTCCATCGTTTGAAGTTCTTCAAATCATCTGTCTTTTAGCACGCCCTGATGTCATCATCTTGTGTCGTTTAAGTATGAATGGCAAAGTGAAGCCATCCAAGGTCTACATGGATTATTTGAGATTATTCCTTTGTGTTGGTCGTCGAATATTGCATGCATCTCCGCCATGCTAAAATGTTTCTCTGCTAAATGTTGATCAATACGGTAGACTATCTTCTGTTCGTCCATATTGATAGCATTAGATTCGTGAATATGTCTTGAATCCATTTTGCAGATCTCCAAGTCATCTTCATCATCTTCCGCTCTCAAAGGGTTTAAGATAGGGGACAATAGATTCTAGAAGGATGAGGAAAGACACATAGGTACCCCATAGAAACAACTTTATTTTGAAACTTTTATTTGCTGTTTTCAACAAAATAGAAAAAAAATGAAAACTCACATTTTATCGCTCCTAACGTTGCGGCGGAGTCTATCTAGGTTTGGTTCCTAATAGGGAACTTGAAATCTTCATAGTCTTCATAGTCTTGAGAAGTGTCTTTGTAGTCCTCAAGTCTTCAGAACTTTCATAGTACTTGAAGGTCTTTGGAGTATTCAGTAGATTATTGTTGAAGCATCACTTGCGGGAATATTGTAGATCTGACTTGGTGTAGGATATCATCTTGAGAAGTCTCTTTAACTGGTAAGGATCAACTATTAATTTTGGAAAGAGAAGGGAATAGAAAATGTTCACTCTCAAGATGGAAGATGAGTAGTACTAGAGTATTTCGAAAATTACTTAGGAATTATTATTTCTAAGGTTTTTCATGGCTAAAGGTCACGTCCTACAGTCAACATGTGCTCTGATACCATCTGTAGCGACCCCGGATCTGGTAGGATCCAAAATCCCTGTGATTAAACATGCTAGTCCCTAGATCATTAGCTAGCACTCACAGTCGATGAATTATCATGTAAAACACAAGTCTTTATTACACGATTCGAATAATCCAGAGTACAAATATTACAAATTGACATAGCCAAAGGCTAGCTCAATACAACGGAAAACGAAATAACATCTTGGAGTCCCATCAATGCCACAGGCTGGTTGAGTGTAGACTCGCGACCTACGCATTCTCACAAGTCGTCGAATAACCTGCAACATGAAAGGTTGCAGCCACAAGAGTGGTCAATACTTTGAATGTATGACAAATTACACCGAGAAGAGAAACTTAGCCTATATCTACATGCAAGGCAGACAAAAGGAGGCTTGAGTTTTATTTGCGTAAAGCCAATTTTTACAAAGTTAAAGAGAAAATTCTTTTATCCTACTTTGAAAAACATTGATAAATAATATTGGCCGAGTGGAGCACATGGATATTACACACCAAGTGTCCCAAATCAACCTAACACTTGGATATGACACACCAAGTCCCGAGCACTTGGATATTACACACCAAGGCCCCAAAATCCACCTATGAACGATATTACACACGCCATAGGGTTTTGAAAATTCCTTTGAAAAAGAGAGAGGAAATCATTCAGAGGCTTCATCCTTCAGATGCTCAAATTTGTCCTTTTACCGTGGACACGGCTGATCGATCCGATTGACACTCTCGAGAGGTTGCGCACTTTCCCCACAATTCACAACCAAGCCTTTCTGCCAAAATTATTCATCTTCATTAAGGCCAGGACGAGGTCAGGACGAAGCTTTTCCTTATTAGCCCCTCCACCTTCCGGATCCGCCCGTGCCCAAAATTTCTCCCAATGGCGGTACCCAGGTGAGGTTTCCCACTAAGTACTTAGCCAAGACAGAGCCCATATTGTATTGTGGTTGCACTGGAAGCTTCTGACATCTGGAAGATGGCAGACTTCTTTGATCCTGGGCGGCAGTCCTCCACCAATCTCCACTCTGTCCCGTCAAAACCATTCCGCCCAGAAGAAAACTTAGTTTTATTTTGAAGGAGAATTTTGGGAGAAAAGTTGCGCTCATAAACAGAGCTCAAGTACTTAGAAAATT
The DNA here is from genome assembly GCF_022539505.1 of Lolium rigidum. Taxonomy (NCBI): domain Eukaryota; kingdom Viridiplantae; phylum Streptophyta; class Magnoliopsida; order Poales; family Poaceae; genus Lolium; species Lolium rigidum. Next base: position 44,838 of record NC_061513.1, read on the forward strand.
TTCTTGTTTCGAACCCTTTCGATATTTATATAGCATAAGCATAGCACTTAGAAAAATTTAGGGATTCCTATGGCCATGATATTAAGTGGAAATACTACTAAGTAATACTTCTACTCATGGTAATCTACAAAATAGCATGCGAACTTGTAAAATATTTACCAAGTAAAATCTACCAAAACATCCTACACATGCATACTAAACATTTGAAGGAAAAAGACATGCATAGTAAAAAACTTTGGACAAACATATGAACAAAGGTGTAACTTGCCTTAGTAATATTTGATGATGACTTCTTCTTTGTGAACTTTCTCGCGCACTCCGAATAAATCTAACGCGTAGAAAAATTATACGCAGTAAACAACCATTGCAAATAAAAGCCAAATAAAACGCATAATCATGTAAAACAAATAACATACAAATAATATTAAATTAGATATTTATTTCGTGTTATAGTAGTTATGATTGGTCCAAATATTATATATGGTCATAAGAATCAATTTGCAAAAGGAATTAATTTAATAGAATATGTTCAAACTAAGATTAAAACTACCAAATTAAAACAGGCAGATTTAGTTATTCATAAATTCGAAATTCCAACTCCAATGTGTAGACAATAAAATTATGAAACTAACGCAAGAAGAATCGATCAAAACGGAGTTACGGTTATTTAACTATAATTTTTCAAAGATTTAGAGTTTTCCCAATTTAGAATTCGTCCGGGCGAATGTGATCCATTGGATTCTGATCTGATGTCTCCTGATACACCTGTCTCTGAACGCTTCATTGATCTTCAGCGCGGCTGCGACTCTGATGGTTGCGCGATATGATTTGACCAACTTAATTTGTAAAAGAAAATAAAAACTAACGCAAGAAATTTAACCGAAACAAAACTAGAGTCAAAACGAGATTCGAAATCAAATTCTAAACTTGCAGATTGGATAAAATATATAATTATAAAAATTAATATCATTATATAGAGTTTTTAATTCTGAACTCAATGCAAAAAACATTATCTAAAATAAAACTGCAGATTTAAAGTTACGATTTTTTGAAATCTAACATGTAACATGAGCTAGAGCTAGCAGTCTACCGAACTGATCGATCTATCAAGCACATGTACACGGCTAAAAGAAACAAAAATCTAGCAAACACGTGCCATGGTAGGATAGGCTGTACCGGTTTAGTGATGTACATGGTATTTCCTACGATGCTTGGGAGCCATGCGTTACCAAGATTGAGGCCATGTTATCACCAGAATTTGACCGGATCAGAGGTGGGCCGCGATTGAAGATGTGCTTGAAGAATATACATAGAAGAAAGACATGAATCGGCCTTATATGCAAAGTTTGGGCTAGTTTGCCCGTGTATCTGTAATATAGTAGGATACGTGTCGGTTAGATGAAGTTTGGGCTCGTGCCCGGTTGGGATTATTCCCACGTTAGAAAGTCTACGGACTATAAATATGTATCTAGGGTTTATGAAATAAACAACAATCACGTTCACCACAAACCAATCTAGGCGCATCGCCAACTCCCTGTCTCGAGGGTTTCTTCCGGCTAAGCATCATGCTGCCTAGATCGCATCTTGCGATCTAGGCAGCACACGTCTATTCGTCGTTCATGCGTTGCTCTTGCTGAAGCCTTTTTGATGGCGAGCAACATAGTTATCATAGATATTTTAGGGTTAGCATTGTTCTTCGTATCATATGCTGTCGTCGTGCGACCCTTAGACATCTAGCCGCCCTTACACCTATCTTGGGTGTAAGGGCGGCACCCCGCTTGATCATTGTTTAGTAGATCCGATCCGTTATGATTTCTCCTTGTTCTTCAAGGATTAGTTTAATATCTGCATCGTTAGGCCTTACAAACGGGTTGAAGGATCCAGTGGCGCGTAGGGTGTGGTTTGCTAGCCCTAGACAGGATGTTCCGAGGATCAACTTCGTGTTGGTTTTTAGGCCTTGTCTAGGGTCGGTTTACGATCACCGTGCGTGGCCGCCAGGCTCAATCACGAGTAGGATGTTCCGATTATGCGGTGAAAACCCCAAATCGTAGTGGGTTGTTTTAGCTTTATCTTGATCAAGCAGGACCACCATCTGATCGTACACCTCGTATGCATCATGGGTGGATCGGCTCTTTGAGCCGATTCACAGGACAACCTGAGAGCCGATCGAGGCTCGTATTTAACGTTTACGTGTATGCCATGCAGGAAACTAAGCGAGGCATCATCCAACACCTTCCCGACCGGTATAGGTCAGGTGGCACGCCCTTGCATCAGCATCGGACGTGCGTGCCGAGGCTTTGCGGGCCGTCGCTCGGAGGGACCAGGGCCAGCCGCAGTCCTGGGAGCCTCCCGGCTCTACGGTGTTGCCCGTCGCTGCCCGCCGGTGGGTTTCTGACCGCAACACATTCTGGCACGCCCGGTGGGACAATCTTCGACATCAACCGCATCGCCATCTACATCTGAGATGGCGCAAGGCACTCCGACCAAGTACGAGGATCCGACCGACGAGCTCAAGAAGAAGCATGACGAGATCAAGGCAGTCCTTGAAGCCGACCTCATCGGCTCTTTTCACGGAACCCGCTCACATGGCATCAGGTGGAAAGGGTTCTCACCTGAAGGCGCGCTCGATAGAGTGGACCTGTCCACCCCGTCAGTAGAACGCACCAGGTCGCTGCGTCAGGAGATTAACTTCATGGTGGCTCATTCGCTGCACCGACATTCTGAGAGCCTGGTGAACACTTTGGAGCGTGTCGCTCTGCGCGTGATCCAGGAAATCATGAGCCATCAGTATTCTCCGTCAGGACCAGCTCTGGGGACTTACCAAGGAGAGATGCCACTCCAGTCCCGTCCACCACTGCCGTTCACGTTGGCAGCACCAGAAGTGTCGAGTTCATCGGCATACGTCGTCTACAAGATCGGTGGTGACCCTAGTGACTACCAATTCTTGCATGAGGCGCCTAAGGAGATCCCTCACGGATACACATGCGCATACGTGCCGCATCGGCGATGACTCGGGCACTCTCGAACCAGGCTGCAACAGCAGGGACTTCCGGAACAGCAGGAGGAACGTCGGGAACAGATCTTGAGAAGCTGTTATCACCAGATTTTGGACAAATCCAGAGGTGGGCCGGGTTTGGAAGATTGCACGTGGAAGATTTCTGAAGCGGCCTGGCGCGAAGGGTTTGGGCTGAATTGCCTGTGTATCTTTATTTAGTAGTTTATTATCTTAGATAAAAGTTAGAGTTTGTATCGTGTACGATGGGATATTCCCACGTTAGAAAGTCCGCTGGACTATAAATATGTACCTAGGGTTTATGGAATAACAACAACTCACGTTCAACCCCAAACAAACCAATCTCGGCGCATCGCCAACTCCTTCATCTCGAGGGTTTCTATCAGGTAAGCGACATGCTGCCTAGATCGCATCTTGCGATCTAGGCAAGACAAGCCCCACGTTGTTCATGCGTTGCTCGTACTCGAAGCGCTTTTGATGGCGAGCAACGTAGTTATCATTAGATGTGTTAGGGTTAGCATTGTTCTTCGTTTAAGCATGCTTACGTAGTGCAACCCTTGCATATCTAGCCGCCCTCACACCTATCTCGGGTGTGGGGGCGGCACCCCGCTTGATCATTATTTAGTAGATCTGATCCGTTACGATTGCTCCTTGTTCTACAAGGATTAGTTTAATATCTGCAATAGTTAGGCCTTACAAAGGGGGAGGATCCGAGTGGCACGTAGGGTGGCGTTCGCAAGTCCTAAACAGGATGTTCCGAGGATCAACTTCATGTTGGTTTTTAGGCCTTGTTTAGGATCGGCTTACGAGCACCGTGCGTGGCCGCGAGGCCCAACCTGGAGTAGGATGATCCGATTATGCGGTGAAAACCCTAAATCGTCGTAGATCTAATTAGCTTTATCTTGATCAAGCAGGACCACCAAGTATTCGTGCACCCCGTACGAATCATGGGTGGATCGGCTCTTTGAGCCGATTCACGAGATAACTCGAGAGCCGATCGAGGCTCGTATTTAACGTTTACATGTATGCCCTGCAGGAAACTAAGCGAGGCATCCCCATCACCTTCCCGACCGGGTATAGGTCGGGTGGCACGCCCTTGCACTTCGCATCGCCGCGTGTGACCGGAAGAGCATTGCGGGCCGTCGCCGGAGGGGTCTCGGCCAGCCGCAGCTCTAGGCTCTTCCCGGCTCTACGGTGTTGACAAGGCCGCTGCCCGCCGGTGGGTTTTGGCGGTCAACACATTCCGGCACGCCCGGTGGGACAATCGTCTACATCAACCACATCGCCATCTACATCCGAGATGGCGGACGGCACGCCCGGTCGCCTACGAGGAGCTGCCTGACGAGCTCAAGAAGCAATACAATGAGATCAAGGCCACCCTCGAAGCCGACCTCATCGGCTCCTTTCAGAGAACCCGTTCCCATGGCATCAGATGGAAGGGATTCTCACCTCAAGGTGCACTCGATGGGATAGACCTCTCTGCCCCGTCGGAGGAACGCACCGAGGGGCTGCGGCGAGGAGATCAACTACTTGGTGGCTCACTCGCTACATCGCCACTCCGAAAACTTGGTCAACGTGTTGGAGCGTGTCGCTCCGCGCGTAATCCGGGAGATCATGAGCCACCGGTACTCGCCGTCGGGACCAGCTCTCGGGACTCATCAAGGAGAGTTGCCATTCCGGTCCCGTCCACCGCTGCCATATGCGTTGGCAGCACTTGCTGAAGTGCCGACTACCCCGGCATTCCTCGTCTACAGGATTGGTGGCGACCCTAGTGACTACCAGTTCTTAATGAAGGCGCCTAAGGAGATCCCTCAAGGATACGCGTGCACGTATGTGCCGGATTGTGGTGACCGGGCACTCACAAACCAGGCCACAACATCGGGGACTCCGGCGAAGACGAGGAGGAACGTCGGCAACGAGCTTGAGAAGCGGACGTGGCTAACTAAGTACGCCACACCGACGAAACTCCCGAGCCCGGCTCCTGCGGTTGGCTCGTAGCTGGAAAAGCAAACATGGCTGGCTAAGTACGCCACCCCGGCGAATCTTCGGAGTGCAACTCCTACGGCCGGCACGGCGGATCAGATCGGTACCATACCGAGAGACCGGTTCGGCATGGTGCCGAAAAGAAGGGACGATCGGCTATTCCAAGCCGTACCCCGACGATTACGAGATGATCCCGCTGCCACCTAAATATCGGCTCCACGACTTCTCCAAATTCGGTGGATCGGATGGCTCCAGCTCCATCGAGCACGTCGGCCGATATTTGGCTCAACTAGGACCGGCTTCGGTGTCGGATCAGCTTCGCGTGAGGCTCTTTTCACGGTCCCTCACGGGATCGGCTTTTGGATGGTACACCTCTTTGCCAGCAAACTCCATCCAGTCTTGGAAGCAATTGGAAGAACGAGTTCCATATGCAATACCATTCGAAGCTTCCGAGTCTAGCATTGCCGATCTAGCACAACTACGTCGAAGCGCGGGGAAACGATGACAGAGTACATCCGGCGCTTCGAGAATCTTAGGAACCGATGTTATTCGGTTCGTATAACTGAAAAGGAAGCGATCGAGTTGGCGGTAGCAGGCCTTGCAACACAGCTCAAGGACATGGCCTCCCAAGCGGACTATCCCTCGGCCGGCGCACATGGTTCGGAAATTATCGGCATATGAACAGCGCCACCCGGACTCGTACCAAGACAAGTTCAAGCGTGCGAGTGGTCATGGTCGATACGAGAGGAAGATGAAGTGCTCGCGGGAGACCAAGAAGTAGCGAGTGGCTGAGTGGACTCGGGGAGGAACCCCCGTGTCCTGCAAATGGGTAAAGCCACCAGGGCCGCCCAGGGGATTTGATTTTGACGTGACCAAGACTGAACAAATCTTCGACCTCCTGCTCAAGGAGAAACAGTTGACGATTCCTGAAGGTCTCAAGTTCCCCACGGCGAAAGAGCTAAACGGAAAGCCATACTGCAAATTCCACAACTCGCTTTCCCATGCCACCAACGACTGCAGGGTGTGGCGTCAGCACATCCAAGCGGCGATAGAGAAGGGGCGGCTAATTTTCAACCGATACGCCATGAAGGTCGACACCCAACCCTTCCCCGCCGTTAACATGGTGGAAGTCACCTACCCGAGGGTTGCCGGCCAGGTCCCTCGTTCGAGCATCAACATGGTAGGACCCGGGAACCACTCGGCAAAGATGGAGATGAGGGCAGCTGCTCTCATAGCAAGGATACAGAAGAGGCCGCTCCACGCGATCGGCTCCGTCATGATGGCAAGCGCTACGTCACAGAGGGAGAGGTGAAGAATATAAGATATCAACGGCCTCTCTCTGATCACCTCCTCAACAAATATGTGAGTCGGTATGACCAACGCCGACGGTCCAATTATGGTGATGAAAGAGATCGTCTGGCTAGAGAAGCCAGAAGACATCGTCGGCAGAATCGCGATGAGGAGGAGCACGAGCGCTGTGCCAAAGAAGAATCAAGGGAGCAAGGTGACAACGCCAGACACTGGTACTGCCCCTTCTTCAGACACTGCTGGGATTCAGGAATGAGCCGATTGCCCACAATCGGCAATTGCCCAGAATGCAACAAGAAGAAGAAGGAGGCAGCCAACGTGTCCGTGTTCGAGCGCCTAGGGCCTCTCCCGCCACAAAGCAAATGCGGCGAGTCACCTCGTTGGGCAGTTCTTGAGGATTCAGAAGACGAGGGAGAAGTAGAAGAAGACAGGTACCACCGGCCAAGGTGGTGCCCTGACGGACTCAGCCGTTCCCAAAAGCGCAGGGTTCAGCGATTGCGCGGCCTGGAGGAAGCCGAAAGGTTATACCTGCATACACTAAGGAAGGCACGACCTGATCTGGCCGCAAAGGTTCAGCGAGCCCTGGATGAAGAGGGTCGTCCACGGAAAATGGAGTGGCGCCCTAAACAGAGGAAAGCCGATGATGAGACATCGGCTGGTACAAACATGGTACTCGTCTTGCCGACAGAGCTTAGTGCTCCACGACTCTACGGTGCACTCAAGGTGGACGACAGCAAGCGCATCAAGTCAGAGGTTGGGTTGGTTTTATCCAGCCTGACCAAGTAACAAGATTGAACCAATGAGCAAACCAGGCAGGGCTGATCCTTGTGATCGGCCCCAAAAATTTATGAAGGGAACTTACAAAACCTTCACCGAGCAAGCAACGTGGAGGCCGATTCCAGCAATCGGCCAAAATTATCCTCACCCACCATTCTACCTGGGTTCAACATGTTATCCAACAGAGCCGATACCATCAATTCTCTTGACAGAATCGGCTCGGGGGGGCACCCAGGTAGATAAAATACGAGGATATGCAACGGAAGCATCTCATCTTCTGGTGATGGGTATTGGAATATGGGGGCCGATGCACGGGTCGGCCGTAAAAAAAAATATGAAAATTCGAAAATTTTCGAGCACAGCCGATGCGACGAGACATCGACTTAAGGATATGAAAGCCGATGCATGGCCATCGACTCAAGAGGAGTAACTGTTACGATCAGAGGTTCAATGGAGCACCGAGGGAGATGTTTTATGAAGGAACTCCTCAATGGAGTAGTTTGGAAGCTCAGATCCTCTCTTCAAGAACAATGTCAGGAGCAGCCTGGGCGTGCGGATCAGGTCAAGGGTGAGTCGCATCAGATCCACCAAAGGAGAGGAGCCGATCTGGCCGGCAAGAACTGAAGAAACTCGGGGGGCAGCTCACCTTGAAGGCTCTCTGCTTTGAGAAGCCGATTTGTGTTCGAATCGGCTGGCTCTGTATAAGAGGCTCTCTCAGACACGATCAAGCCCAGGTCCATACAGTTAATTGGCGTATCCTCGTCTCTGTCGTGCCTTGGCTGAGACTCGGGGGGCAACAGAACTGTAGATGCCCTGTTTTTAAGAGCCGATTAGAGGCACCTCGGCTGCGGCTGCATCATGATCGTCTCAGGGAGGAACTGGGAAGGAAAAGCCGTCGTCTGGTACAGGGTTTGGACCATGCTCGGTGCTGCAAGAGAAGGAAAAGGGACTCGGATTCTCAAAAATAGCCGATGAGTTGTCGTCGGCCGAGGAATTGCGAAGAATTTTAGTCGGATATCAAATCGCAGCCTAAAAATTGAGAAGTTCTTGGCCTTCGAGCTAGTTAGAATCCGGCTTCATCGGCGTCCAAAAGAAAAGAAATCCGACGCGTTGCTATCGGTCCTAGCATGACAGGCGGAAGGAATGAAATTGGAGGAATTGAAGGATGAATGTAAAGAAAAATTTCATTAATTCCAAGGAGCGGCTTTACAAGAAAGAGCCGATGGCTCTCAAAAGAAAGATCCGGTGCCTAGTGCACTGCTACTACTAGTCCTATTCTACTAGTCGTCGCTGCCCTCGTCATCGCCGCCGTCGACGTCGTCGGCGCTACTCCCAGGGAGCTCCTCGTCGCTGCTGCCCCAGCCCTTGGCCGGAGCCTCTTCCTCCTCGTCATCATCATCATCCTCGCTGTCCGCCCGGGAGCGGAAGCGCTTGGTCGGCGGATACCCGATGGAGGAAGAGGATTCATCCTCCTCCTCTTCTTCTTCTTCGTCATCATCTTCGTCCTCGCTGTCCGCCCACATGCGGGGCGCTTCTTCGGCGGGAGCTTGGCGGAGGGGAGGTCTTGGCCTTCGCTGCTTCTCCTTCTTTCTCCTCCTTGTCGGAGGAGAGGGGGTTCATCTGCGGGGTGAAGGCTGTCCTCATTCTTCTTCTTCGGCAAAGATTGGGGGAAGAGGCTTGAGAAGGAGGAGGAAGAGGAAGACATTGCTACGAGGAGGAGAGGGTTTTTGGTGCCGATGGCCGGGACAGAACGGAGGATGAAAAGAGCTAATCGATCGGCACGGTTAAATAATGAGAAATTTGGTGAAGGTGTAATGCCCTTGCGGTTTCCAGGGTCAATGCCAAAGCTATCGATTTGCGAGAGAAGCCGGGCATAATGATGACGGATGCTGCAACGGCTCCGCTTCTGCCACGACATGACCCTTCGAAGGGGAGGCATAATGATTTTGGAAATGTTATTTCCAAAACCAGGGGGGCATGTGTTATCACCAGATTTTGGACAAATCCAGAGGTGGGCCGGGTTTGGAAGATTGCACGTGGAAGATTTCTGAAGCGGCCTGGCGCGAAGGGTTTGGGCTGAATTGCATGTGTATCTTTATTTAGTAGTTTATTATCTTAGATAAAAGTTAGAGTTTGTATCGTGCACGATGGGATATTCCCACGTTAGAAAGTCCCCTGGACTATAAATATGTACCTAGGGTTTATGGAATAAACAACAACTCACGTTCAACCCCAAAACAAACCAATCTCGGCGCATCGCCAACTCCTTCATCTCGAGGGTTTCTATCAGGTAACGACATGCTGCCTAGATCGCATCTTGCGATCTAGGCAGCACAAGCCCCACGTTGTTCATACGTTGCTCGTACGGAAGCGCTTTTGATGGCGAGCAACGTAGTTATCATTAGATGTGTTAGGGTTAGCATTGTTCTTCGTTTAAGCATGCTTACGTAGTGCAACCCTTGCATATCTAGCCGCCCTCACACCTATCTCAGGTGTGGGGGCGGCACCCCGCTTGATCATTATTTAGTAGATCTGATCCGTTACGATTGCTCCTTGTTCTACAAGGATTAGTTTAATATCCGCAATAGTTAGGCCTTACAAAGGGGGAGGATCCGAGTGGCACGTAGGGTGGCGTTCGCAAGTCCTAAACGGGATGTTCCGAGGATCAACTTCATGTTGGTTTTTAGGCCTTGTTTAGGATCGGCTTACGAGCACCGTGCGTGGCCGCGAGGCCCAACTCTGGAGTAGGATGATCCGATTATGCGGTGAAAACCCTAAATCGTCGTAGATCTCATTAGCTTTATCTTGATCAAGCGGGACCACCAAGTATTCGTGCACCCCGTACGAATCATGGGTGGATCGGCTCTTTGAGCCGATTCACGAGATAACCCGAGAGCCGATCGAGGCTCGTATTTAATGTTTACATGTATGCCCTGCGAGGAAACTAAGCGAGGCATCCCCATCACCTTCCGACCGGGAATAGGTCGGGTGGCACGCCCTTGCACTTCGCATCGCCGCGTGTGACCGAGAAGAGCATTGCGGGCCGTCGCTCGGAGGGGTCTCGGCCAGCCGCAGCTCTAGGCTCTTCCCGGCTCTACGGTGTTGACAAGGCCGCCGCCCGCCGGTGGGTTTTGGCGGTCAACGAAACCCCCGATGCCGAGAGCCACGATACGGAAAACCTTCCGGAGACGCCGCCGCCGCCAATCCCATCTCGGGGGATTCGGGAGATCGCCTCCGGCACCTGCCGGAGGAGGGGAATCATCTCCCGGAGGTCTCTTCATCGCCATGATCGCCTCCGGATCGATGTGTGAGTAGTTCACCCCTGGACTATGGGTCCATAGCAGTAGCTAGATGGTTGTCTTCTCCTCATTGTGCTATCGTGTTAGACCTTGTGAGCTGCATATCATGATCAAGATCATCTATCTGTAATCCTACATGTTGTGTTTGTTGGGATCCGATGAATATTGAATACTATGTCAATTGATTATCAATCTATCATATATGTTATTTATGTTCTTGCATGCTCTCCGTTGCTAGTAGAGGCTCTGGCCAAGTTGATACTTGTGACTCCAATAGGGAGTATTTATGCTCGATAGTGGGTTCATACCTCCATTAAATCTGGGACAGTGACGAGAAAGTTCTAAGGTTGTGGATGTCTTGTTGCCACTAGGGATAAAACATCGATGCTTTGTCTAAGGATATTTGTGTTGATTACATTACGCACCATACTTAATGCAATTGTACGTTGTTTACTGACTTAATGCTGGAAGGGGTTCGGATGATAACACTGAAGGTGGACTTTTTAGGCACAGATATATCTTTGGATAGCGGTCTATGTACTTTGTCGTAATGCCCTGATTAAATCTCATAGTACTCATCATGATATATGTACGTGCATTGTTATGCCTTCTTTATTTGTCAGTTGCCCAACTAATTTGTTCACCCAACATCTGTTATCTTATGAGAGAGACACCACTAGTGAACTGTGGACCCCGGTCCTATTCTTTACATCTGAAATACAATCTACTGCAATTGTTCTTTACTGTTCTTCACAAACAAACATCATCATCCATACTATACATCTAATCCTTTGTTTACAGCAAGCCGGTGAGATTGACAACCTCACTGCGTTACGTTGGGGCAAAGTTACGTGATTGTGTTGTGCGGGTTCCACGTTGGCGCCGGAATCCACGGTGTTGCGCCGCACTACACTCCGCCACCATCAACCTTCAACGTGCTTCTTGACTCCCTCTTGGTTCGATTAAACCTTGGTTTCTTACTGAGGGAAACTTGCTGTTGTGCGCATCACACCTTCCTCTTGGGGTTCCCAACGGACGTGTCAACTACACGCATCAGAAGGAAAGTATCAGGTCGAACAAGAGTTGGAGAGGGACTCCGAGGGGCCGTCCTCATAGGGCGGCGCGGACAGGCTGGGGCCCGCGCCGGCCTATGGGGGCACGCCCTCGTGCGTCTCCTCCTCTCCGTTTCGATCTCGTAATTTTTCATATTTTCCGAAAATAGCAAAAACATTGTTCGAAAAGTTAAATGCGGACTTTTTATTACCAGAACTGTTACCTATTCAAAATCGAACTCTGCAGAACTGTCAATTTGACCTTTGATGAAAGCTTCCGGAGTCACCACTCGAATAACATCAACATCTTCATTATAAGAATCTCCAGAAATATAGTGCTTGAGCCTTTGTCCATTCACTACCTGTGTGGCATCTCCTTTCAGAGAACCAATCTTAATTGCCCCTGAACGATACACCTCCACAATGACATAGGGTCCTTCCCATTTTGAGAGCAATTTCCCTGCAAAAAATCTGAGACGAGACCGATACAATAGGACTTTATCCCCAACATTAAATTCTCTTTTGATAATTCTTCTATCATGCCATTTCTTAACTTTCTCCTTAAAAAGTTTAGCATTTTCATAAGCTTCACTTCACCATTCATCTAGAGAACTTAATTGTAGCAATCTTTTCTTACCGGCAAGTTTAGGATCTTTATTTAGTTCTCTCACAGCCCGATAAGCCTTGTGCTCTAGTTCTAAAGGTAAATGACAAGCTTTCCCATAAACTATTTTATAAGGTGACATCCCCATAGGATTCTTATAAGCAGTTCTATAAGCCCATAGTGCTTCCTTCAACTTACTAGCCCAATTTTTCTAGTTTTATTAACGGTCTTTTCCAAGATAGATTTAATTTCTCTATTTGATAATTCTACATGCCCACTAGTTTGAGGATGATAAGCGGAAGCAATCCTATGATTAATACCATACTTAGCAAGAGTTTTTCTAAAACCACCATGATTAAAATGAGAACCTCCATCAGTCATAAGATATCTAGGAACTCCAAATCTAGGAAAAATAATATCTAAAAGCATTCTTAAAGAGGTCTCACCATCAGCACTTTTCTTGGGTATGGCTTCCACCCATTTAGTAACATAATCAACAGCGACAAGTATATGAGTGTTACCTTCTGAAGAAGGGAAAAGTCCCATGAAGTCAAACCCCCAACAATCGAATGGTTCAATAACAAGAGTATAATTCATAGGCATTTCATTGCGTCGGAGATATTACCAACTCTTTGACATTCATCACAAGATAAAATAAACTTTCTTGCATCTTTAAAGAGAGTTGGCCAATAGAAACCTGATTGTAGAACCTTTCGCGCGGTTCTATCTCCGGCGTGATGTCCTCCATAAACACTACCATGACATTTACTCAATATCTCTTGTTGTTCATATTCGGGAACACATCTTCGCATAATACCATCCACTCCTTCTTTATATAAGTGTGGGTCATCCCAAAAATAATGCCTCAAGTCATAAAAGAATTTCCTCCTTTCTTTGAGTTGAAAAGGTTGGAGGCAAGTACTTGGAAACAATAAAGTTAGCATAATCAGCGTACCAAGGACTATCTCGCGAGCTCACCTTTATTACAGCCAATTGTTCATTGGGAAAACTATCATTAACAGGAACAGGATCATAAGCAATATTTTCCAATCTAGACAAATTATCAGCAACAGGATTATCAGCACCTTTCCTATCTATAATATGTAAATCAAATCTATAATATCTAAATAGGAGCAACCCACTAAGTGATTTCTCTTAACATGCAAGCTATCCACCTCATCAAAAATCTCCCACATCAGCAGCCCTCCACGTCATTATTTTGTATTTTGTTTTCATTGCAGCTGATCTATCTATAAGCAAAACTGCAGCCTCCAATGTCATTATTTTTGTAAGATGCAACGCTTCAACCTACTGGGCTATATATAATGTTAATTATCCTTTATTTTTCAGCTTAAAAGTTTCCGAGGACTTCCGCCGCAACGCGCGGGGTATCATCTAGTTCTTGAAAAAGAAGCACCCATCTAATAAGCCTTGGCTTAGCATCTTTCTTTTCCATAAGGTATCTAATTGCAGCATGATCAGTATGAATCGTAACTTTTGAATCAACAATATCTTAAGATCTAAAATTGTCACAAGCAAAAACTACAGCTAATAATTCTTTTTCAGTTGTAGCATAATTTCTTTGAGCAACATCAAGAGTTTTACTAGCATAATGAATAACATTCAATTTTTTATCTACTCGTTGTCCAAGAATAGCACCTACAGCAAAATCACTAGCATCACACATAATTTCAAAAGGTAAGTTCCAATCAGGAGGTTCAACTACAGGAGCAGTTGTTAAGGCTTTCTTTAGAGTTTCAAAAGCTTCCTTACAATCATCATCAAAAACAAAAGGTACATCTTTTTGAAGAAGATTAGTAAGAGGCTTTGAAATCTTGGAAAAGTCTTTAATAAATCTCCTATAAAACCCAGCATGACCAAGAAAACTACGAATACCTTTAACATCCCTAGGATAGGGCATCTTCTCAATTGCTTCAACTTTAGCTCTATCAACTTCAATAACTCTCTCAGAAATTTTATGTCCCAATACAATTCCTTCGTTAACCATAAAGTGGCATTTCTCCCAATTAAGAACAAGGTTAGTTTCTTCACATCTCTGCAAAACTTTATCAAGGTTTCGCAAGCAACTATCGAAAGAATTCCCATAGACAGAAAAATCATCCATGAATACCTCTACAATCTTTTCACAAAAGCCATGAAAAATAGCAGACATGCATCTTTGAAAAGTAGCAGGAGCATTACATAAACCAAAAGGCATACGTTTATAAGCATAAGTTCCATAGGGACAAGTGAAAGTGGTTTTCTCTTGATCTTTAGTTTTAACAGCAATTTGTGAAAACCCAGAATAACCATCAAGAAAGCAAAAATGAGTATTTTTAGACAACCTTTCTAACATTTGATCAATAAAAGGTAAAGGGTAATGATCTTTCTTAGTAACTTTATTAACTTTTCGATAATCAATGCACATTCTATACCCTACAACTACTCTTTGAGGGATGAGCTCATCATTATCATTAGGCACAATAGTTATTCCTCCTTTCTTAGGAACACAATGCACAGGACTAACCCATCTACTATCAGCAATAGGATCACTACTAGGAAAAGTAGTACCACCGGCGACCTGAAATAGCCTATCCCCGGCGCTTTGCAATTCGCCGGCGATCACCTCGCCGGTGGTAATGCCTTACCGTCGGCGTTTTGCAAACCGCCGGGGTAACCCGAGATACCGCCGGCACATTATCCCAAACCGCCGGGGTAATATTTACCACCGGCATTTTCCAATCCGCCGGGGTCATCTCATCTTACCCCCGGCACAAAGGCCCGGTTCGCCGGCGGTAACACTTTCGGGATTTAAAAAAAAATTACTTGAGCTCCATCCCATACATTTCCCACGTGATACTCCGGAACTCCTCACATTGTTCCGATTCCAAAACATGTCTAGCAGCGAGTGTATATTTGATTTTACAAGCACAGTATAATCACACGCAAGTGGCTACATAATGAAAATCAAAATAACACAATATCCATCACAGAAAATGAACATTGGTTAATGATGTCGTCTGCACTTGGAGATCCTATGACCATGACTGCAGAAGACAAGATTTATTGCAGTAGTAAGTACATACTAGTATGCTTTGGCGCGGCGGCACGCCGCGCCCGTTTTATATCATGCGCAATTTTTAATCAAAATTGTTAAAGTTGGTCTTGCTGACCCGGATAGAATGATCGATTTGATCTAAGAGCAAATTCAATAAATTTGTCGAGTTGGTTGTCTCTTCAGTTGGAACATATTTTTTGATCAAAAATGGCAAATGCGACCTTGCCAGCCCAGATAGAATGGCTGACTTGATATAAGAGCGAATCCAAGAGAAGCAGCAAATATAACTATTTGTATCTCTATTTGTAGAGCTCTCTAAAAGATTTTCTGCTTCGGGTTGAACTGGCATTTTGGCAAATTTCACTCTATATCCCACTCCCATATAGTATTATATTAATTGTCCATAACAACCAAATCCCTGTATCTCTCAAACAAACATAATATCGACACATCAGAACAATTCACATGAACATAATGATAAATGCTCCACACCAAAATTATATTATTACATACTCAAATTTTAGTCACTACTATTTTGTTTTGAATTCTTTTTAAAACTAAAAATCAACTTCTTACAAAAAAATAATATTTTTTATTTAGTTTTTCATATGTTTATTATTATATTATTAATCTCTCTCTTCTGTCCAAATACACTCCTTTCAAAAAAAAAATCCAAATGACAGCAGGCGCTACCCCCTTTCTTCTCCACTTGTCTCCCAGTTCCCCACACAGAACAGACAACAGGCACCGCCCTGCATCGACACCGACTCGACAGCACTCTCCCCTCCCTCCCAGATGGCCTCACCTCCCTCATTCCCTCCCCCGGTGTCCTCCTCCTGCGACTCCTTCCTGCCCCACGGTACCCGCTACGCCCGCCAAAATTGAGCGCGGGCTGGAGCTCCGGCACGCGGCCTGCAGCTCGACGGTGCGGCTTGTAGCACGGCGCGCGTCCTGAATCTTGATAGCTCGGCATGCGGCTCCCTGGACTCCTCCTCTCCTCTGTACGCTCTGCCATTCTCCCTCATGGGCGTCCTCCCCGTGCTCCTCTAAAGGGGGCGACAAAAATCCGGCGGCTTGTGGAGGTGGGACGTGGAGGCGCAGCAGAGCAACGGACCGAGGTGGAGGGGGCCAATCTCCTCACCGATAAGCGGCGAAGTTGAGGCCGCGAGCACGGAGGCGCAGCGTCGCTGGTCGCGAAGAGACGGGGCAAGGAGAAATCGGAGCTGCGGAATGGAAAACAAGGAGCAATTGCTGACCCTGCGAGCGGGAATTGCAAGAGGAGGAGAAACCGGGGCAGCAGAGAGGTAGAGGCAAGGGAAAATTAGAGCTAAGCGGGGCAATGGGAAGGCGGATTCAAGAACATGTGGAGAATGGCGCACCTACTTCTTTCTGTTGGCGCTGCTTTTCCGTTGCTGCTCTTCTTGTGATGGTACCGCTCCCGCCTGCTCCCTCTCTGGGTGTTGCTGGTCTTTTTGGTGCTCCTCTGATGGTACTGCTCTTTTTTGCTTCAGTGGCTCTTGTGGAATGGCAGTGGAGTGCAGATCTAGCTGAGTAGCTGACACTAAGTGGTATGTTGCTCTTCCCTGTATGGTTAATGTGAAGCACTGGAATAAACTATGTAGCAATCTCAATCCAATACTAAACTATGTAGCTTGATATATGTTGGAATTCTTAAAACCTTATCAGGGTTGTTAGTAGTTTAGTTCTTCTACACAGATTTGAGTTAAAATTAACACATTAAGGAAACCAGAGAAGAACAAATTTCGCTGACACAACATGCCTCAGGGAATCGTGCCAGCTTGCTGAAACTTGATATGTTGAGATGTAACGAAATGATGGATCCTGCTAGCTTGCTGAGCAAAGAGTAAACAGTAATGTTTAAATTTGATCTATTTTTGTGCTTACCGAACCTTGTTATTCGTTCTTGCTGGCCCAAGAACATTGGTCATTATGAGGAAAATTTGCATCTACAGAAAACTACCTGCCCGAAAGAACAGGCCCAGGCGAAAAATACAGATCTGCGGAAAGCCCCTTGTGAAGACTTGCAGGAAACAAACAAATAAAAAGAAACTAAAGAACGAATGCTCAACAAATTATGGTCGCACAACTGAAGATGATCCAATATTTGTTATTCTAAAAAAAGATGATCCAATACAAATAAAAAACTGCAAACATCTGCAAAGAAAAAGAAAATAAAACAGCAAGGTCAACAAAGGGCAAACAACAGCAAGGCATAAGATGTTTAAATAAAAGAGGAAGTGTCTGGAACTTTGTAGTTATCTCACTACACAACACCTTGGTTTTGCCCCTATTTTTCCACAGGCTTTTAGGGAGTAGCACACCTGGAGCAACGACCCCAGTACTATCCTAGAGTGTGTATGTGTGAAAGTTAAATTTGCTTTTCACAAAAAGCCCAAAAGCAACTGTCAGAAAACCCAAGGTAAGGATCACAAGTTGTGTGCTCCAGATTCATCAATCTAGTATGAGAACCTTGGACCTGTTAGTAAAGGTTGGAACACTCTAACTTCTCTCATTCAAGACATATAAGAACATTCTGAACTGCTGCATTTTCTGGAATACTTGTTCATGACTGCATACTGATACTGATACAATCACATGTGATTGCATACTGAAGGCATGGAAATGGAAATTTGTTTTTTGTTCAAAGTGCCTGTACAAACATGAAGCCAACTATATCTTTTAGATGGAAAGAACTAATCATATTCACCATTGCTCGTACCTGTGACCTCCCTCCCATATTTCTAAAACATGTGGTTCTTCCTTGTTAGATTACCTGTTTGAGAAGCTAAAAAAGATGGCATGCAAAGACCATGATCTGAACTTGAGGTCTAAAATTTGAAGAGAAAAGATAATCAAATGCATGAGACAAAATGGTTCTATGGTCCTAGTATCAAATTATGAACACATGACTGATACACAAAGATCAATAATCTGAACTGGAGCTCCAAGTATGACAGCAAAACTATAAAAATGCTTGTAAGCTTCCTATAACTTTGTTGATTGTTGTAGTAGGCCTATAGCTTCACTGTCAAATTATGTCGTTTGAAGAGTATGTTCCCGTGTAAGAGTGTATTGTCTTGGTGTTGGCTAATGGTAGGTGGATAATTAATCTCAGAAGAAACTGAACATTTCCTGGAGATGAACCATACCGATAAATGAATTGAGAGTATGCCAGATTGATCTGAGCAGCCAATTACCTGAAAACAAATAATGAATAGAATTGGTGCTATCTTTGCGAAAACATACCGAGAAAGTACAAAAAATCAGTAAATTTCGGGAAAAAAACTGAAGATGAGCCATATTGAAGTGAGTAAAATAAGAAAATCTGAGATTAATCTGATAGCAAAATTGAGCATACAACTACATTTGGAGTAAACAAATTGAACCATCACTATATGTACATAATTTTTACAAATCAAAGAAGAAATTAGATAGTAGATACCGTACAACACTAACAGCTAGGACGGCAAGACAACACAAAACTACAGAAGCTGAAAGGAATATCTTAAATTGGTAACCTGCACCTACATGCATTGATAGGTTCAAATGATGTTCAGTCTCTGATTCGTCCTATAAATTCATCAACTTTCAGTTGAAAGCTCAACCACAGGTGGGATAGAGACCAATATCAGAAAGAGACAATAGGTTAACCATCTGGCATGTCGAGACCATCCAAGAACTGGCCGCTAGCCGAACTGCCTTCAATGCAAGTGATATCCAAGGTAGATGGCACATTAGACCCTGTAATATAGGAGGACATTTGAATATAAATAGCATCAGACCTAGAGAATCTATCAAGGAGAAATTCACATTTAATGTAGTTTTTTTTGGCTTGTTTGTATAGTTGTTCACGTGTTATTTGAAAGTAGAATTACATACATATGTGAACAATGTAATTTAAGAATAACACCGTGCCATTTAGTAAAACACACAAAGTAACTTATATGTTCACTCTTGCTTATTTATTACTATCATATATAGCCATATATATTAATGTAGTATACCCTGTTGGCTAGAACCAGAATTCAAAGTACATATTCTGCCATTATGACCTAAGCCTAGTGCGGCATAAGTAGGGGGCATAACAGAGGAGGGAATGAAACCGCCAGAGGCTAGGAACATGCAAAAGTGCGTGGCTAAGCATTTTGTGGTAGCAAAGCTAGGAGTGCAGGCTGGCCTGTCTTTGATCTCTATAGCTAAATCCAAAATGCAGAGATGATCGATAGCCTGGCTCCATCCACTGCTTGATTGGGATGAAACAGACTCTAAAGTATGCTAGAAGATGCACCATGAGGGCGGCCACCAAGCACTGAAATCATGCCAAGTCAGGATTGTGTGTTAGAACAAAGAAACAAAAGCCGCAGTTTCCGGCAGCTCACCTCCCAAACGACCATGGCATCCTCGTTGGGGCTGTTCCGCCCCTGGTGAGTGTGAATGCCGTGTCGTTGGCACACGTCCTCCTGGCAGCAGCGCACCTCCGACGACCATTGCGTCCTGGCTGCTGCCCTTCCACCCCTGCTCCTTGTGAAGACGGTGGCCTCCTAGCAGCAGCACACCTCCCAAACGACCATGGCGTCCTGGCTGGTGCCCTTCCGAATCATCATCAATATACAATGTTTTGAGATCCTGTTTCTTATTGTTTGTTTTTTTTTTGATTTCTCATATCTGTCTTCCTCTTTTTAATAAGTCAATTTCTCCACCTTTGCTCCGTGTGAAGACGGTGGCGTTTGCGCATATCCTCCCGGCGACCTGGGTGAGATCCTCCTCCATCGTCATCTCCAGTGGGGGCGCTAGATTCTGAATGCTAGGTATTCCTGGTAAACAAAAAATCTGAATGGAAGAAAAGAAAGGGGGAAATTCAGAAATTAGAAGCTAATCCGCTACCTTGTTTGCTGATTTCTCCCCTAATTTGTACAATCACGTGAAGGAAGTTGCATCAGATCTATACTCTGCACTGAATCTTGGGCATTCGTTTGAAGACACCTAAATACCCCGATGCCAGCAGTGGTCATCTCTCCTTCGTTGATGGGGAGCTTCCTGTGCCGCAACTGCCTGTCCATCTCGTCGTTGTCGTCCTGACCTCCTCCATATCAGCATCTCCTTCCCCCTCCTCCTCCTCCAATTACTCCCCATCCATCGCCATCTCGGCTGGATGTGCTCCTCATACGCGCCCATCGATTATGTGGCGGCTGCCACCAACGCGAAGTGGTCCATGGCGGCGGTATCGCCGGATCTTCCGTTCGGCATGTAGGCCGCTCGGGGGTTGTTGCGCTGTGCCATGGTGAGGGGAAACGATTGGGCAACGACATGGAGGCACGGGAGGATGATGTGCCTCTTGGGCTCCGCCTAGCCCACCAGCTATGCATCCGTCTGCCTGACGGCGCCGGCGCCGGCCCAGCACCACCACCATCAGAACATACAGGCACACCACCGTGACCGTCTCGCACCATCACGCAGCTTGCTGTCGGAGGGCGGGATGGAGGCGCAGGAGGAGGGATTGTCGGCCGGCAGATTGGATAGAGGGGAGGGGTTCGTGGTAGAGGAGGGAGCGGAAATTTGGAGGAGCTCCTGGATCATTCGTTGGTGGGGAGTGGGCTATCAGCACCGCTTTGACCAACACATGGTGGGCTCGTCTCGCCGCTTTGACCACATGAAAAGAAAAGCAACCGGGAGGGCAACCAGGCAGCAACCGGTAACCGAAGGAGGAAAAAAAGATGAGGCCAAACTAATTTGATGGATCTACAGTAACAGATGGGGTAAATGTGGCATACGTGTTGTCAAACGATTTGAAGAAATTAGCTCGTCTACAGTACCCAGAGAAATATGGGGGCATGAATCTGTTTAAACTTTATATAGGGTATAATGACTTGAGAAGTTATTGCTATAGAAATATATTACTGATTAGAGTAGTATAGTATCATTGTTATATCTTGTGAATATATCATGCAAGACTAGGACCATGACTACTGGTTAATGATGTTCATGTGAAGGGATCAAATTTGCAAGAGCATAAGAACCAGGACATGCTGAACTGAATCAATAATTAAGAAAGCTTTGACTCTACAGATTTATTTTCACAAGTACACCAAGCTAGATATAATGAAGTACATGGATTGTTTTTGCACAATACCACATGTTTTGCCGTAATGAACATGTTATATAATATAGCATTTCAGTCTAGTTTCCAGTATAGACTATGAATGGATATCAAATTATATTTCACATCAACCATACTGAGTGCACAATAAAATTAAACTCTACCGCAGTAAAGGGAGATAGACTAGAGTTGTAGTTGAACTAAGCATTTCAGTTGCAGTTGAACTCAGATTTCCTAAAGTACATGCATATATAGATCTAAATATACTACTGCAGCAATAAGAGCAGCTGGCCTCGGCTTGAGGTAGATCCGTATGAATACGGAGAGAAGGAGAGAACACGGACATACAATCTTACCGTGTTGTTGAGATGGGGGCTTGAGGTAGATCCGTAGATGGCCTCGTGCGTAAGGCGGAGGGCGCGAGCGCGAGCACTTGCCGTCGACGTAGAAGGCACGGAAGCCGCGACGAGCGATGGCGACCACGGGGCGAGCCCGGTCGCTGCAGGGCACCGGCGCCATGTCCGCTAGCTCCCGGGCGCCAGCACTCATCCTCGCCCCGTCTTCCTCCCCCGACGACGACGCCATTGCTGGAGGGACCGCCCTCGCGGGTACTCCTGCGGTCCCGTAGTCCCGCGGCGCCTGCTCCTACAGGCGGTCCAGCAAAGAGTCATGGATAACATACCAAATATTTAAGAACAGGCAACGGATATCTACACATATGTAAGGCAACCTTGTTGGCACAGTGAACATGAATCACAGATTTCTAAACAGTTGTATAAATCTGAGAATACTAGGATGGTATGCCACTTTTCCTTAGTCGAGAAGGATACAAAAATACGACGGTAGTCTTCTTTTAAACAAGAAATAATGTTTCTACATGGAATCGGATCCATGAGTTTCAATACACTATGTCATTGATAGCCATAATCCCTTCTATCATTGAACTAGGCATTTGTTCATTTTCTAGATCGCTCACGCATTTTCTAGATTCATTGTAAGAGCACAAACAGTCAATAAAGGATGCTAAAACTGACTTGCTGACTTGCTTACCTTGTCAACCTTGATACCTGGCATGGAGAGCACCAGAAATATGCTCCATTGAGTGCATTTTAGGGACAGACTTGCAGTAATTAAAAATCACCTGTTAGTTTCGGACTTGCGGTAATTAAAAATCTAAAGGCATGGTTCATTTGCACAAAGGCAATTAACAACATGAGTATGAGAGTAACAATTAACAACGAGAAGAATCGACGAATATATGGTTTCATGAATGGGCACCAATACGGATTCCGGATCGGACGAAAATGCAAGAGTAAGTGGTTCATCAATTAAAAGTTACGAGGCGTAAACAAAAGAACATCCACAAACGAGATGTATTTGTTGCGAAGTATTCCAAAGTAGCGACTTTCTAAAGCATACACAAAGTTCGAGTACATTCACCGTAGAAGAATCTGACTGAAGATATTCGAGGTAACTCTAAATATACTTCGATAAATGATGAAAAACTTCTATTAATACTACTACAAAATAAAACATGGAAGTAGCCCGGATCTAAACTGTTAAAATCACACTCAATTGCAAGAATCGGTTAACAAAAACAAGCATAGGCAAAGCAATTATCTTTCTTTTTACTCCTACGACACAAGATCAAACATTGGGGAGACAAAACTTGCCCTCAATAACCGATAGAATTCCCTCAATTAGGCGGTGGATGTCTTTGATTTGTTCGTCTTACTGCGGCAGAGTACTCCTACGACAAAGAAGAGGGCCGAATTTAGCGGAGTCATATGAAAGAAGAGGGACGAATTACGGACTACTCCAACAACAAAGGACAGACTACTCCAACAGCGTACGGTAGCAAAATTATGAGCACATCATCACGAATCTCGTTGATTGGATTGGAGATAGAGGGGAAGGAAGGGGAGGCCCTGACCTGGGCACCGCTGCCGAGCGCGAGTCCGACGAATTGTTGGAAGGGGCTGGGCTGAGAGGCCTTCTTCCCCTTGAGATCCGCCTCCCTGATGGTGCCCACGCTCTTCTTGGTCGCCATCCCTGCACCCAAAAAACAACACCGCCGGCCGTGAGAATCAGACAACACAGCAGGTTAGGGGAGGAGGTGGCTGATACGTCTCCGACGTATCGATAATTTCTTATGTTCCATGCCACATTATTGATGTTATCTACATGTTTTATGCACACTTTATGTCATATTCGTGCATTTTCTGGAACTAACCTATTAACAAGATGCCGAAGTGCCGATTCTTCGTTTTCATTGTTTTTGGTTTCGAAATCCTAGTAAGGAAATATTCTCGGAATTGGACGAAATCAAAGCCCGGGGGCCTATTTTTCCACGAAGCTTCCGGAAGTCCGAAGGAGAGACGAAGAGGGGCCACGAGGGGCCACACCCTAGGGCGGCGCGGCCCCCCTTGGCCGCGCGGCCCGTGGTGTGGGGCCCTCGTGCCGCCTCTTGACCTACCCTTCCGCCTACAAATAGCCTCCGTGACGAAACCCCCGGTACCGAGAGCCACGATACGGAAAACCTTACTGAGACGCCGTCGCCGCCGATCCCATCTCGGGGGATCCAGGAGATCGCCTCCGGCACCCTGCCGGAGAGGGGAATCATCTCCCGGAGGATTCTACGCCGTCATGGTCGCCTCCGATGTGATGTGTGAGTAGTCTACCCCTGGACTATGGGTCCATAGCAGTAGCTAGATGGTTGTCTTCTCCTCATTGTGCTTCATTGTTGGATCTTGTGAGCTGCCTAACATGATCAAGATCATCTATCTGTAATTCTATATGTTGTGTTTGTCGGGATCCGATGGATAGAGAATACTATGTCATGTTAATTATCAAGTTATTATACATGTGTTGTTTATGATCTTGCATGCTCTCCGTTTCTAGTAGAGGCTCGGCCAAGTTTTTACTTTTAACTCCAAGAGGGAGTACTTATGCTCGATAGTGGGTTCATGCGCATTGACACCTGGGGAGTGACAGAAACCCCTAAGGTTGTGTTGTCTCTGTTGCCACTAGGGATAAAACATTGGCGCTATGTCCGAGGATGTAGTTGTTGATTACATTACGCACCATACTTAATGCAATTGTCTCGTTGTTTGCAACTTAATACTGGAGGGGTTCGGATGATAACCTCGAAGGTGGACTTTTTAGGCATAGATGCGGTTGGATGGCGGTCTATGTACTTTGTCGTAATGCCCAATTAAATCTCACTATACTTATCATGTCATGTATGTGCATTGTTATGCCCTCTCTATTTGTCAATTGCCCGATCGTAATTTGTTCACCCAACATGCTTTTATCTTATGGGAGAGACACCTCTAGTGAAGCTGTGGACCCCGGTCCATTCTTTAATACTTGAAATACAAATCTGCTGCAATACTTGTTTTTACTATTTTCTCTGCAAACAATCATCTTCCACACAATACGGTTAATCCTTTGTTACGGCAAGCCGGTGAGATTGACAACCTCATCTGTTTCGTTGGGGCAAAGTACTTTGGTTGTGTTGTGCGGGTTCCACGTTGGCGCCGGAATCTCCGGTGTTGCGCCGCACTACATCCCGCCGCCATCAACCTTCAACGTGCTTCTTGGCTCCTCCTGGTTCGATAAACCTTGGTTTCTTTACGAGGGAAAACTTGCTGCTGTGCGCATCATACCTTCCTCTTGGGGTTGCCCAACGAACGTGTGAAATACACGCCATCAAGCTCTTTTTACGGCGCCGTTGCCGGGAGATCAAGACACGCTGCAAGGGAGTCTCCACTTCTCAATCTCTTTACTTTGTTTTTGTCTTGCTTAATTTTATTTACTACTTTGTTTGCTGCATTATATCAAAATACAAAAAAATTAGTTGCTAGTTTTACTTTATTTGCTATCTTGTTTGCTATATCAAAAACACAAAAAAATTAGTTACTAGCATTTACTTTACTTATTTCATCATGTTTCCTTTTAATTTTACCACAAAGAACATACCGGTAGGACGTGGGTCTATAGTTGGGAGAAATAATATAGAAGAATTCTTCAACCATGTTAGTACCATTGAAAATTTTGAAGATAGACACTTGGTAGACCTTGCGCCTACTTATGAAATTGCTTCTTGCGCATTTAGTTCGCTTGTTGGAAACTAAATTTGTTAATCTTAATCCTATAATCCAACACATGTTTTTCACACTTGGTGATATGGAAGAAGGGGAAAAGAAAGATTTTGTTTTAGAAACCCTTCTTAGAGAATTTGGTGGTCTAGCAAGAGAAGCTAGAAAGGTCTTTGCTAAATTTAATATGCTTGGTTCTCCTACTAATTTTGTTAGTCTCCTTGAAAAGATGGATATGGATAGAATAAGATACACTAATAATATTGATGATGGTGGGGAGATCAAAGCACCAATACCATGTAAGCTCCTAGCTATGAATGATGCGCTAGAAAATAACTATGCTTGGCTTGTTCCCGAAAATTTGTTTGATGAGAGTAGCACGCCTAAAACTAATGAAAAGGGAGATGCTAAAACTTATGTATCTAATATATTATGCCTGGTTGAGAAAACTCCGCACCCCGCTGTAGAAGTACCACCCTTCGATAATACTTGAGATACACTTTCTTCGCCTAGCTGAAAGGCGTTAAAGAAAAGCGCTTATGGGAGACAACCCATGTTTTTACCTACAGTACTTTGTTTTTATTTTGTGTCTTGGAAGTTGTTTACTACTTTAGCAACCTCTCCTTATCTTAGTTTTGTGTTTTGTTGTGCCAAGTTAAGCCGTTGATAGAAAAGTAAGTACTAGATTTGGATTACTGCGCAGTTCCAGATTTCTTTGCTGTCACGAATATGGGTCCACCTCCCTGTAGGTAGCTCAGAAAATTATTCCAATTTACGTGCATGATCCTCAGATATGTACGCAACTTTCATTCAATTTGAGCATTTTCATTTGAGCAAGTCTGGTGCCATTTTAAAATTCGTCAATACGAACTGTTCTGTTTTGACAGATTCTGCCTTTTATTTCGCATTGCCTCTTTCGCTATGTTGGATGAATTTCTTTGATCCACTAATGTCCAGTAGCATTATGCAATGTCCAGAAGTGTTAAGAATGATTGTGTCACCTCTGAATATGTCAATTTATATTGTGCACTAGCCCTCTAATGAGTTGTTTCGAGTTTGGTGTGGAGGAAGTTTTCAAGGATCAAGAGAGGAGTATGATGCAACATGATCAAGGAGAGTGAAAGCTCTAAGCTTGGGGATGCACCCGGTGGTTCACCCCTGCATATATCAAGAAGACTCAAGCGTCTAGCTTGGGGATGCCCAAGGCATCCCCTTCTTCATCGACAACATTATCAGGTTCCTCCCCTGAAACTATATTTTTATTCCATCACATCTTATGTGCTTTTTCTTGGAGCGTCGGTTTGTTTTTGTTTTTTGTTTTGTTTGAATAAAATGGATCCTAGCATTCACTTTATGGGAGAGATACACGCTCCGCTGTAGCATATGGACAAGTATGTCCTTGGTTTCTACTCATAGTATTCATGGCGAAGTTTCTCCTTCGTTAAATTGTTATATGGTTGGAATTGGAAAATGATACATGTAGTAATTGCTATAAATGTCTTGGGTAATGTGATACTTGGCAATTGTTGTGCTCATTTTTAAGCTCTTGCATCATATGCTTTGCACCCATTAATGAAGAAATACATAGAGCATGCTAAAATTTGGTTTGCATATTTGGTTTCTCTAAGGTCTAGATAATTTCTAGTATTGAGTTTGAACAACAAGGAAGACGGTGTAGAGTCTTATAATGTTTTCAATATGTCTTTTATGTGAGTTTTGCTGCACCGGTTCATCCTTGTGTTTATTTCAAATAAGCCTTGCTAGCCTAAACCTTGTATCGAGAGGGAATACTTCTCATGCATCCAAAATACTTGAGCCAACCACTATGCCATTTGTGTCCACCATATCTACCTATACTACATGGTATTTTTCCGCTATTCCAAAGTAAATTGCTTGAGTGCTACTGATGGCGTGTATTTCACACGTTCGTTGGGCAACCCCAAGAGGAAGGTATGATGAGCACAGCAGCAAGTTTTCCCTCAGAAAGAAACCAAGGTTTATCGAACCAGGAGGAGCCAAGAAGCACGTTGAAGGTTGATGGCGGCGGGATGTAGTGCGGCGCAACACCGGAGATTCCGGCGCCAACGTGGAACCTGCACAACACAACCAAACTACTTTGCCCCAACGAAACGGTGAGGTTGTCAATCTCACCGGCTTGCTGTAACAAAGGATTAACCGTATTGTGTGGAAGATGATTGTTTGCAGAGAAAACGAGTAGAACAAGTATTGCGGTAGATTGTATTTCGGTAAAGAGAATTGGACCGGGGTCCACGGTTCACTAGAGGTGTCTCTCCCATAAGACGAACGAGCATGTTGGGTGAACAAATTACGGTTGGGCAATTGACAAATAAAGAGAGCATGACAATGCACATACATATCATGATGAGTATAGTGAGATTTAATTGGGCATTACGACAAAGTACATAGACCGCCATCCAAGTCGCATCTATGCCTAAAAAGTCCACCTTCGGGTTATCATCCGAACCCCTCCGGTATTAAGTTGCAAACAACGAGACAATTGCATTAAGTATGGTGCGTAATGTAATCAACAACTACATCCTTAGACATAGCATCAATGTTTTATCCCTAGTGGCAACGAGCACAACACAACCTTAGAACTTTACGTCACTTGTCCCGGTGTCAATGCGAGGCATGAACCCACTATCGAGCATAAGTACTCCCTCTTGGAGTTAAAAGCATCTACTTGGCCGGAGCATCTACTAATAACGGAGAGCATGCAAGATCATAAACAACACATAAGCATAACTTTGATAATCAACATAACAAGTATTCTCTATTCATCGGATCCCAACAAACGCAACATATAGAATTACATATAGATGATCTTGATCATGATAGGCAGCTCACAAGATCCGACAATGATAGCACAATGGGGAGAAGACAACCATCTAGCTACTGCTATGGACCCATAGTCCAGGGGTAGACTACTCACTCATCACTCCGGAGGCGACCATGGCGGCGTAGAGTCCTCCGGGAGATGATTCCCCTCTCCGGCGGGGTGCCGGAGAGCGATCTCCGGGATCCCCGAGATGGGATCGGCGGCGACGGCGTCTCGGTAATGTTTTCCGTATCGTGGCTCTCGGTGCTGGGGGTTTCGTCACGGAGGCTATTTGTAGGCGGAAGGGCAAGTCAAGAGGCGGCACGGGGGCCCACACCACGGGGCCGCGCGGCCAAGGGGGGCCGCGCCGCCCTAGGGTTTGGCTCCACCGTGGCCCCTCTTCGTCTCGTCTTCGGTCTTACGGAAGCTTCGTGAGAAAATAGGCCTCCGGGCTTTTATTTCGTCCAATTCCGAGAATATTTCTTTACTAGGATTTCTGAAACCAAAAACAGCGAGAAAACGACAGCGGCACTTCGGCATCTTGTTAATAGGTTAGTTCCGAGAAAATGCACGAATATGATATAAAGTGTGCATAAAACATGTAGATAACATCAATAATGTGGCATGGAACACAAGAAATTATCGATACGTTGGAGACGTATCGGCATCCCCAAGCTTAGTTACTGCTCGTCCCGAGCGAGGTAAAACGATAACAAAGATAATTTACGGAGTGACATGCCATCATAAACTTGATCATACTATTTGTAAAGCATATGTAGAGAATGCAGCGATCAAAACAATGGTGTATGACATGAGTAAACAAGTGAATCATAAAGCAAAGACTTTTCATGAATAGCACTTCAAGACAAGCATCAATAAGTCTTGCATAAGAGTTAACTCATAAAGCAATAATTCAAAGTAAAGGTATTGAAGCAACACAAAAGAAGATTAAGTTTCAGCGGTTGCTTTCAACTTGTAACATGTATATCTCATGGATATTGTCAACATAGAGTAATATAATAAGTGCAATAAGCAAGTATGTAAGAATCAATGCACAGTTCACACAAGTGTTTGCTTCTTGAGGTGGATAGAAATAGGTGAGCTGACTCAACATTGAAAGTAAAAGAATGGTCCTCATAGAGGAAAAGCATCGATTGCTATATTTGTGCTAGAGCTTTGATTTTGAAAACATGAAACAATTTTGTCAACGGTAGTAATAAAGCATATGCATCATGTAAATTATATCTTATAAGTTGCAAGCCTCATGCATAGTGTACTAATAGTGCTCGCACCTTGTCCTAATTAGCTTGGACTACCTGGATTATCACCGCAATACATATGCTTTAACCAAGTATCACAAAGGGGTACCTCTATGCCGCCTGTACAAAGGTCTAAGGAGAAAGCTCGCATTTGGATTTCTCGCTTTTGATTATTCTCAACTTAGACATCCATACCGGGACAACATAGACAACAGATAATGGACTCCTCTTTTAATGCTTTAAGCATTCAACAACAATTAATTCTTTTCTCATTAGAGATTTGAGGATGTTTGTCCAAAACTGAAACTTCCACCATGGAACATGGCTTTAGTTAGCGGCCCAATGTTCTTCTCTCACAATATGCATGCTCAAACCATTCAACTCGGTGTAGATCGCCCTTACTTCGAGACAAGACGAACATGCATAGCAACTCACATGAAATTCAACAATGAGTTGATGGCGTTCCCCGAGTAAACATGGTTATCGCACAACAAGCAACTTAATAAGAGATAAAGTGCATAATTACATATTCAATACCACAATAGTTTTTAAGCTATTTGTCCCATGAGCTATATATTGCAAAGGTGAATGATGGAATTTTAAAGGTAGCACTCAAGCAATTTACTTTGGAATGGCTGGAAAATACCATGTAGTAGGTAGGTATGGTGGACACAAATGGCATAGTGGTTGGCTCAAGTATTTTGGATGCATGAGAAGTATTCCCTCTCGATACAAGGTTTAGGCTAGCAAGGCTTATTTGAAACAAACACAAGGATGAACCGGTGCAGCAAAACTCACATAAAAGACATATTGAAAGCATTATAAGACTCTACACCGTCTTCCTTGTTGTTCAAACTCAAAACTAGAAATTATCTAGACCTTAGAGAAACCAAATATGCAAACCAAATTTTAGCATGCTCTATGTATTTCTTCATTAATGGGTGCAAAGCATATGATGCAAGAGCTTAAACATGAGCACAACAATTGCCAAGTATCACATTACCCAAGACATTTATAGCAATTACTACATGTATCATTTTCCAATTCCAACCATATAACAATTTAACGAAGGAGAAACTTCGCCATGAATACTATGAGTAGAAACCAAGGACATATTTGTCCATATGCTACAGCGGAGTGTGTATCTCTCCCATAAAGTGAATGCTAGGATCCATTTTATTCAAACAAAACAAAAACAAAAACAAACCGACGCTCCAAGAAAAAGCACATAAGATGTGGCCGAATAAAAATGTAGTTTCGGGGGAGGAACCTGATAATTTGTTGATGAAGAAGGGGATGCCTTGGGCATCCCCAAGCTTAGACAGCTTGAGTCTTCTTGATATATGCAGGGGTGAACCACCGGGTGCATCCCCAAGCTTAGAGCTTTCACTCTCCTTGATCATGTTGCATCATACTCCTCTCTTGATCCTTGAAAACTTCCTCCACACCAAACTCGAAACAACTCATTAGAGGGTTAGTGCACAATATAAATTGACATATTCAGAGGTGACACAATCATTCTTAACACTTCTGGACATTGCATAATGCTACTGGACATTAGTGGATCAAAGAAATTCATCCAACATAGCGAAAGAGGCAATGCGAAATAAAAGGCAGAATCTGTCAAAACAGAACAGTTCGTATTGACGAATTTTAAAATGGCACCAGACTTGCTCAAATGAAAATGCTCAAATTGAATGAAAGTTGCGTACATATCTGAGGATCATGCACGTAAATTGGCATAATTTTCTGAGCTTCCTGCAGGGCAGTGGGCTCAGATTCGTGACAACAAAGAAATCTGGAACTGCGCAGTAATCCAAATCTAGTACTTACTTTTCTATCAACGGCTTAACTTGGCACAACAAAACTCAAAACTAAGATAAGGAGAGGTTGCTACAGTAGTAAACAACTTCCAAGACACAAAATAAAAACAAAGTACTGTAGGTAAAAACATGGGTTGTCTCCCATAAGCGCTTTTCTTTAACGCCTTTCAGCTAGGCGCAGAAAGTGTGTATCAAGTAACATCGAGAGATGAAGCATCAACATCATAATTTGTTCTAATAATAGAATCATAAGGTACCTTCATTCTCTTTCTAGGGAAGTGTTCCATACCTTTCTTGAGAGGAAATTGATATTTTATATTACCTTCCCTCATATCAATAATAGCACCAACGGTTCGAAGAAAAGGTCTTCCCAATATAATTGGACAAGATGCATTGCATTCAATATCCAAGACAACAAAATCAACGGGAACAAGGTTATTGTTAACGGTAATGCGAACATTATCAACTTTACCCAAAGGTTTCTTTGTAGAATGATCAGCAAGATTAACATCCAAATAACAATTTTTCAGCGGTGGCAAGTCAAGCATATTATAAATTTTCTTCGGCATAACGAAATACTTGCACCAAGATCACATAAAGCATTACAATCAAAATCTTTAACCTTCATCTTAATGATGGGCTCCCAACCATCTTCTAGCTTTTTAGGAATAGAGGCTTCGCGCTCTAGTTTCTCTTCTCTAGCTTTTATGAGAGCATTTGTAATATGATGCGTGAAAGCCAAATTTATAGCACTAGCATTAGGACTTTTAGCAAGTTTTTGCAAGAACTTTATAACTTCAGAGATGTGGCAATCATCAAAATTCAAACCATTATAATCTAAAGCAATGGGATCATCATCCCCAATGTTGGAAAAAATTTCAGCGGCTTTATCGCGAGGCGGTTTCAGCGAGTTTTAGCGGTTTCGGGCGGTTTTTCGCGCTTTGCATTAGAAGTGGAAACATTGCTAACACCAATTCTTTTATTAGTATGAGTAGGAGGTGCAGCAACATGTGTAGCATTAGCATTACTAGTGGTGGTAATAGTCCAAACTTTAGCTATATTCTTCTCTTTAGCTAGTTTTTCATTTTCTTCTCTATCCCACCTAGCACGCGAGTTCAGCCATTAATCTTATATTCTCATTAATTCTAACTTGGATGGCATTTGCTGTAGTAGCAATTTTATCATCTAAATCCTCAGGTTTAGCAGCCATTTTATTAATTAAAGAAGATTGTGATGCGAGACATGTATGAAATTCGGTTCTCGGCATTAGCAAGTTTAGTTTGCAACCCGAGATCTCCCTATTCAGATTTTCAAGTTGATTCCCTATATTCTTCAACAAGGTAGATTGCTCATTCAATGTTTTAGTAAACAACTTATTTTGCTCATATTGTGATTGCATAAAGCTCTTAGTGGATCTTTCAATTTCTAATATCTTCTCTTCATTAGGTGAAACATATCTACCATGAGAATTACCATTGGCGAGGATATGGCCTAGAATCATTGTAATTGTTATTTCTAATGAAATTCACATCAACATATTCTTTTTGAGCAGCCAATGATGCTAACGGAACATTATTATAATTAACATTAGGCCTACCACTCGCAAGCATAGACATAATAGCATCAACCTTATCACTCAAGGAAGAGGTTTCTTCGACGGAATTTACCTTCTTACCTTGTGGAGCTCTTTCCGTGTGCCATTCAGAGTAGTTGATCATCATATTATCAAGAAGCTTTGTTGCTTCACCAAGAGTGATGGACATAAAGGTACCTCCAGCAGCTGAATCCAATAAATTCCGTGAAGAAAAATTTAGTCCTGCATAGAAGGTTTGGATGATCATCCAAGTAGTCGAGTCCATGGGTTGGGCAATTTTTAACCAGAGATTTCATTCTTTCCCAAGCTTGAGCAACATGTTCAGTATCTAATTGTTTAAAATTCATTATGCTACTCCTCAAAGATATAATTTTAGCAGGGGGATAATATCTACCAATAAAAGCATCCTTGCATTTAGTCCATGAATCAATACTATTCTTAGGCGAGAGATAGCAACCAATCTTTAGCTCTTCCTCTTAATGAGAAAGGGAACAATTTTAGTTTAATAATATCACCATCTACATCTTTATATTTTTGCATTTCGCATAGTTCAACAAAATTATTAAGATGGGCAGCGGCATCATCGGAACTAATTCCGAGAAAATTGATCTGTTCATGACAAGATTCGATAAAGCGGGTTTAATTTCAAAGAATTCTGCTGTAGTAGCAGGTGGAGCAATAGGTGTGCATAAGAAATCATTATTATTTGTGGTTGTGAAGTCACACAACTTAGTATTTTCAGCGTTGGCCATTTTAGCAATAGTAAATAAAGCAAACTAGATAAAGTAAATGCAAGTAAACTAATTTTTTTGTGTTTTCGATATAGCAAACAAGATAGCAAATAAAGTAAAACTAGCAACTAATTTTTTTGTATTTTGATTTAGTGCAGCAAACAAAGTAGTAAATAAAATAAAGCAAGACAAAAACAAAGTAAAGAGATTGAGAAGTGGAGACTCCCCTTGCAGCGTGTCTTGATCTCCCCGGCAACGGCGCCGAGAAAATATGCTTGATGGCGTGTATTTCACACGTTCGTTGGGCAACCCCAAGAGGAAGGTATGATGAGCACAGCAGCAAGTTTTCCCTCGAGAAAGAAACCAAGGTTTATCGAACCGGGAGGAGCCAAGAAGCACGTTGAAGGTTGATGGCGGCGGGATGTAGTGCGGCGCAACACCGGAGATTCCGGCGCCAACGTGGAACCTGCACAACACAACCAAACTACTTTGCCCCAACGAAACGGTGAGGTTGTCAATCTCACCGGCTTGCTGTAACAAAGGATTAACCGTATTGTGTGGAAGATGATTGTTTGCAGAGAAAACGGTAGAAACAAGTATTGCGGTAGATTGTATTTCGGTAAAGAGAATTGGACCGGGGTCCACGGTTCACTAGAGGTGTCTCTCCCATAAGACGAACGGCATGTTGGGTGAACAAATTACGGTTGGGCAATTGACAAATAAAGAGAGCATGACAATGCACATACATATCATGATGAGTATAGTGAGATTTAATTGGGCATTACGACAAAGTACATAGACCGCCATCCAAGCTGCATCTATGCCTAAAAAGTCCACCTTCGGGTTATCATCCGAACCCCCTCCGGTATTAAGTTGCAAACAACGAGACAATTGCATTAAGTATGGTGCGTAATGTAATCAACAACTACATCCTTAGACATAGCATCAATGTTTTATCCCTAGTGGCAACGAGCACAACACAACCTTAGAACTTTACATCCTTGTCCCAGGTGTCAATGCGGGCATGAACCCACTATCGAGCATAAGTACTCCCTCTTGGAGTTAAAAGCATCTACTTGGCCGGAGCATCTACTAATAACGGAGAGCATGCAAGATCATAAACAACACATAGTATAACTTTGATAATCAACATAACAAGTATTCTCTATTCATCGGATCCCAACAAACGCAACATATAGAATTACATATAGATGATCTTGATCATGATAGGCAGCTCACAAGATCCGACAATGATAGCACAATGGGGAGAAGACAACCATCTAGCTACTGCTATGGACCCATAGTCCAGGGGTAGACTACTCACTCATCACTCCGGAGGCGACCATGGCGGCGTAGAGTCCTCCGGGAGATGATTCCCCTCTCCGGCGAGGGTGCGGAGAGCGATCTCCGAGGATCCCCGAGATGGGATCGGCGGCGACGGCGTCTCGGTAATGTTTTCCGTATCGTGGCTCTCGGTGCGGGGGTTTCGTCACGGAGGCTATTTGTAGGCGGAAGGGCAAGTCAAGAGGCGGCACGGGGGCCCACACCACGGGGCCGCGCGGCCAAGGGGGCGCGCCGCCCTAGGGTTTGGCTCCCCGTGGCCCCTCTTCGTCTCGTCTTCGGTCTTACGGAAGCTTCGTGAGAAAATAGGCCTCCGGGCTTTTATTTCGTCCAATTCCGAGAATATTTCTTTACTAGGATTTACTGAAACCAAAAACAGCGAGAAAACGACAAGCGGCACTTCGGCATCTTGTTAATAGGTTAGTTCCAGAAAATGCACGAATATGATATAAAGTGTGCATAAAACATGTAGATAACATCAATAATGTGGCATGGAACACAAGAAATTATCGATACGTTGGAGACGTATCAGCTACCTTTAAAATTCCATCATTCACCTTTGCAATATATAGCTCATGGGACAAATAGCTTAAAAACTATTGTGGTATTGAATATGTAATTATGCACTTTATCTCTTATTAAGTTGCTTGTTGTGCGATAACCATGTTTACTGGGAAACGCCATCAACTCATTGTTGAATTTCATGTGAGTTGCTATGCATGTTCGTCTTGTATGAAGTAAGGGCGATCTACACTGAGTTGAATGGTTTGAGCATGCATATTGTGAGAGAAGAACATTGGGCCGCTAACTAAAGCCATGATTCATGGTGGAAGTTTCAGTTTTGGACAAATATCCTCAAGTCTCTAATGAGAAAAGAATTAATTGTTGTCAAATGCTTAAAGCATTAAAAGAGGAGTCCATTATCTGTTGTCTATGTTGTCCCGGTATGGATGTCTAAGTTGAGAATAATCAAAAGCGAGAAATCCAAATGCGAGCTTTCTCCTTAGACCTTTGTACGGGCGGCATAGAGGTACCCCTTTGTGAAACTTGGTTAAAGCATATGTATTGCGGTGATAATCCGGGTAGTCCAAGCTAATTAGGACAAGGTGCGGGCACTATTGGTACACTATGCATGAGGCTTGCAACTTATAAGATATAATTTACATGATGCATATGCTTTATTACTACCGTTGACAAAATTGTTTCATGTTTTCAAAATCAAAGCTCTAGCACAAATATAGCAATCGATGCTTTTCCTCTATGAGGACCATTCTTTTACTTTCAATGTTGAGTCGGTTCACCTATTTCTCTCCACCTCAAGAAGCAAACACTTGTGTGAACTGTGCATTGATTCCTACATACTTGCATATTGTACTTGTTATATTACTCTATGTTGACAATTATCCATGAGATATACATGTTACAAGTTGAAAGCAACCGCTGAAACTTAATCTTCTTTTGTGTTGCTTCAATACCTTTACTTTGAATTATTGCTTTATGAGTTAACTCTTATGCAAGACTTATTGATGCTTGTCTTGAAGTGCTATTCATGAAAAGTATTTGCTTTATGATTCACTTGTTTACTCATGTCATACATATTGTTTTGATCGCTGCATTCACTACATATGCTTTACAAATAGTATGATCAAGATTATGATGGCATGTCACTCCAGAAATTATCTGTGTTATCGTTTTACCTGCTCGGGACGAGCGGAACTAAGCTTGGGGATGCTGATACATCTCCGACGTATCGATAATTTCTTATGTTCCATGCCACATTATTGATGTTATCTACATGTTTTATGCACACTTTATGTCATATTCGTGCATTTTACGGAACTAACCTATTAACAAGATGCCGAAGTGCCGATTCTTTGTTTTCGCTGTTTTTGGTTTCGAAATCCTAGTAAGGAAATATTCTCGGAATTGGACGAAATCAAAGCCCAGGGGCCTATTTTTCCACGAAGCTTCCAGAAGTCCGAAGGAGAGACGAAGAGGGGCCACGAGGGGCCACACCCTAGGGCGGCGCGGCCCCCCCCTTGGCCGCGCGGCCCTGTGGTGTGGGGCCCTCGTGCCGCCTCTTGACCTACCCTTCCGCCTACAAATAGCCTCCGTGACGAAACCCCCGATGCGAGAGCCACGATACGGAAAACCTTGCGAGACGCCGTCGCCGCCGATCCCATCTCGGGGGATCCAGGAGATCGCCTCCGGCACCACTGCCGGAGAGGGAATCATCTCCCGGAGGATTCTACGCCGCCATGGTCGCCTCCGGTGTGATGTGTGAGTAGTCTACCCCTGGACTATGGGTCCATAGCAGTAGCTAGATGGTTGTCTTCTCCTCATTGTGCTTCATTGTTGGATCTTGTGAGCTGCCTAACATGATCAAGATCATCTATCTGTAATTCTATATGTTGTGTTTGTCGGGATCCGATGGATAGAGAATACTATGTCATGTTAATTATCAAGTTATTATACATGTGTTGTTTATGATCTTGCATGCTCTCCGTTTCTAGTAGAGGCTGCGGCCAAGTTTTTACTTTTAACTCCAAGAGGGAGTACTTATGCTCGATAGTGGGTTCATGCCGCATTGACACCTGGGGGAGTGACGAAACCCCTAAGGTTGTGTTGTCTTGTTGCCACTAGGGATAAAACATTGGCGCTATGTCCGAGGATGTAGTTGTTGATTACATTACGCACCATACTTAATGCAATTGTACTGTTGTTTGCAACTTAATGCTTGGAGGGGTTCGGATGATAACTCTGAAGGTGGACTTTTTAGGCATAGATGCGGTTGGATGGCGGTCTATGTACTTTGTCGTAATGCCCAATTAAATCTCACTATACTTATCATGTCATGTATGTGCATTGTTATGCCCTCTCTATTTGTCAATTGCCCGACTGTAATTTGTTCACCCAACATGCTTTTATCTTATGGGAGAGACACCTCTAGTGAGCTGTGGACCCGGTCCATTCTTTAATACTTGAAATACAAATCTGCTTGCAATACTTGTTTTTACTATTTTCTCTGCAAACAATCATCTTCCACACAATACGGTTAATCCTTTGTTACAGCAAGCCGGTGAGATTGACAACCTCACTGTTTCGTTGGGGCAAAGTACTTTGGTTGTGTTGTGCGGGTTCCACGTTAGCGCCGGAATCTCCGGTGTTGCGCCGCACTACATCCCGCCGCCATCAACCTTCAACGTGCTTCTTGGCTCCTCCTGGTTCGATAAACCTTGGTTTCTTTCTGAGGGAAAACTTGCTGCTGTGCGCATCATACCTTCCTCTTGGGGTTGCCCAACGAACGTGTGAAATACACGCCATCAGTGGCGGCGGATCCCGATCGGAGGAGGAGGGGCTCACCGTGGGGAGAACCGGATAGAATCGGCGGCGATCTGGACGAGGGAGTGAGGGAAGTGATGGCTTGAGGGCGAGGTAGGGGAGCGAGCAGCACCGCGGAGGGCGAGGTGGGGAGGGAGGAGCGCCGCCGGATCTGATGGGGATGGAGAGAGGACGGGGTGGGTGTGCGTGCGTGTGGGTGGTGGGTGGTGGGTCGTGTGGTTGTGGGTGGGGAGGGGATACCCCCGGCGAATTGGACTGGTAGCGCTGTGACCCGCCCTGACACCCGTTACCCCCGGCGAATTAGAGTGGGTTCGCTGGCGTTAAGGCCCGCTACCCCCGGCGCTATTGGGCTGGATTTGCCGGCGGTAATGCCAGGCCGGATGGAGACCCCGCGGCCCATTATATCGCCGGCATCTTTAAATCGAACTTGCCGGCGGTAACGCATGTACCCCCGGCATCTTCCATTCAGTCTCGCCAGCGGTAGGGTTAGGCCCCCTGGAAGGCATTACCGCCGGCATTTTCAAATCGTATTTGCCAGCGGTAAGGAGTGCGGCTATAAGCCTTTTCCTAGTAGTGGATATATAATACCTGCTTCAAGAAGTTTTAATACCTCATTCCTTACCACATCCTTCATCCTAGGAATTAGACGACGCTGATGTTCAACAACAGGCTTTGCATCATCTTCCATGTTGATGGCATGTTGGAAAATAGAGGGAGAAATCCCCTTCAAATCATCAAGAGTGTAGCCAATAGCTCCTCCGTGTTTCTTCAATATTTCCAATAACCTTTCTTCCTCAAAATCTGAAAGCTTAGAACTAATAATAACAGAATATATTTTCCTATCATCAATATGAGCATACTTAAGATTATCAGGCAATGGTTTTAAATCAAAAACATGATCTTCCTTTGGTGGTGGTGTTGTACCTAGATCCTCAACCGGCAAGTCATGTTTAAGAATAGGTTGACGAAGGAAAATTTCATCAAGCTTGTTTCTTTCTTCCCTAAAGACTTCACTCTCACTATCCTCCAAATGTTGCTGCAAAGGATTATTAGGAGCAAGAGCAATAGATGCACACTGTTCAACTCTAAAATCATCATTAGGCAAATCAGCTTTATAAGGAGTTTTGGCAAATTTAGAGAAATTAAACTCATAAGATTCACCTGACAAATTTAGTCACAATTTTCTCCTTCTTGCAATCTATAACAGCTCCACAAGTATTTAGAAAAGGTCTACCGAAAATAATAGGACAAGACTTACTAGCAGCAGAACCAAGTACCAAAAAGTCAGCAGGATATTTAATCTTACCACATAGAACTTCCACATCTCGAACAATACCGATAGGAGAGATAGTTTCTCTATTAGCTAGCCGAATAACCACATCAATATCTTCAAGTTCACAAGAACCAATTTCATGCATGATTTCCGTGTAAAGCTCATAAGGAATGGCACTAATGCTTGCACCAATGTCGCATAAACCATAATAACAATGATCACCAATTCTAATAGAGAGCATAGGAACACTGTCTTTCCTAGACTTATTAGGATGCGAAACAATATTAGAAGCATCTTCACAAAAAATGATATGACCATCTTCTACATTTTCAGTCACAAGATCTTTAACTATTGCAATAGCAGGTTCAACCTTTATTTGTTCTTCAGGTTCTATAGGTTTCTTTGCACTTTTATTAACCGCACTAGTTATAACAGAATACTCCTTCATTTTAGCAGGGAAATGAGTTTTTTCAATATAAGCTTCAAGAAGAATATGATCAATAGTTTCAATTACAACACATTTATTTATAGATGAATCAGTTTGATCTTTGTACGGTTCATGATACTTATCAAAATTCTTCCTAGGAAATTCAAAATGAGAGGCAAAAGCTTTATGAAAAATTGCAACAACTTGAGAGTCAAGACCATAAGTAGCACTCATATTACGAAATTTATCAGTATCCATAAAAGTTTCAATGCATTCATAATCATAATTTATACCTGACTCTCTATCTTTGTCGTTCTCCCATCCTTCAGTATTCTCCTGAATCCGATCAAGAAGGTCCCTTTTAAACTCTTCTTTGTTGCGTGTAAATGATCCAGAACAAGTAGTATCCGGCAAGGTTTTATCTTGAAAAGAAAGTCTTGCATAGAAATTATCAATGATGATATTACCAGGAAGCTCATGAATGGGGCATTTGAGCATTAAAGACTTCAATCTCCCCCATGCTTGGGCAATACTCTCTCCATCATGAGGCCAGAAATTATATATGCGGTTCCGGTCTTTGTGAATTTCACTTGGATGATAGAATTTAGAATAAAATAGAGGCACAATATCCTTCCAATCAAGAGAATCCCCATTCTTCAGCAATTTATACCAATGCGCCGCTTTACCAGACAGCGATATAGAGAATAGTTTCTTCCTAACTTCATCCATAGCAATACCTGCACACTTGAATAACCCGCATAATTCATGTAAAAACAGTAAATGATCTCCAGGATGGACAGTTCCATCCCCTTCATAGCGGTTATCCACAACACGTTCAATAATTTTCATAGCTATTTTGTATGGAACCTCTTTCTCACACTGGCGCCTCATCCACTACCTTTGCGGTAGTAGTAGATTTTCCAAAGAGGAATTCAAGAGAAGACCTCTCCATAATGAATTGTAGCGACGGGCAGAAATAAAATCAGCACGTACAGTAAAGGTTTCCCTTACCAATTCCACTTACCAATAGCGCTTCACTCCCTGGCAACGGCGCCAGAAAATAGTCTTGATGACCCACAAGTATAGGGGGTGTATTTCGATAAATAAGAGTGTCGAACCCAACGAGGAGCAGAAGGTGTTGACAAGCAGTTTCTATGAAGGATTCACTGTAAATGCTCACAAACAAGTATTCAGGGGGTTTTGATATAGCAGATAAATAAAGTACAAGTAAGTAAAGTGCGAGAGTAATAGTTGCAGCGAGTGGCCCAATCCTTTTTAGCACAAAGGACAAGCCGGTTTGTTTACTTATGATGATCAAACGTTCTTGAGGATACACGGGAATTTAGTCTAGTGCTTTCGCTTCATATAGTTGATTAATCTTCATTGTTTTGATAAGTGTTGTGTGGGTGAACCTATGCTAATGCACCACCCTTCCTAGGACTAATACATACTTGTGATTATACCCCTTGCAAGCATCCGCAAATACAAGAAAGTAATTAAGATAAATCTAACCACCGCCTTAAACTACGAGATCCCTGCTATCCCTCCCGCATCGATATACCAACGGGGGTTCGAGTTCTTGTCACTCCGGCAACCCCAAAATTAGCAAACGAATACAAGATGTATTCCCCTAGGCCCATAAAGGTGAAGTATCATGTAGTCGACGTTCACATGACACCACTAGAAGAATAACACCACAACTTAAATATCAAACCATTGAATATTACTCAACATAGTTCACTACTAACATTTAGACTTCACCCATGTCCTCAAGAACTAAACAAACTACTCACGAGACATCATATGGAACATGATCAGAGGTGATATGATGATGAATAACAATCTGAACATAAACCTTGGTTCAATGGTTTCACTCAATAGCATCAATAACAAGGAGTAATCAATACGGGAGAGTTTCCCCTATGAAACAATCAAGATTCAACCCTAGATGTTACAGCGGCGACGAGGTGCAGCGGTGGAGATGACGGTGACGGTGGTGGAGATGATGGTGATGATGATCCCAATGAAGTCCAGCTCGATGACGGTGACGATGGCGTCGATTTCCCCCTCCGGGAGGGAATTTCCCCAGCGGATTTCAGCCTGCCGAAGAGCTATTTTCTCTCTGGTGTTTTCCGCCCCGCAGAGGCGGCTGTGTCTCCTCGCGATTATGCCCAGCACCTTAGGTTTTCGGGTAGATGAAGTACGCGAAAGAGAGGCGGCCGAGAGGGGCTGTGGGTCCCTTCCCCACAAGGCGGCGCGGCCAGAGCAGGGCCCGCGTCGGGCTATGGGGGGCCCATGGCAGCCCTCCTCGGCCCCTCCTTGTGGCTGGCTCATTCTTCTGGAAAAATAAGATCTTCGGTGTAATTTCCGTCAATTGTTGATCTTCAGAAATATTGCATTCTGACGGTGCTTTTTCCAGCAGAATCCTGACTCCGGTGAGTGATTCTCCAATAATCATGAAACATGCAAAATAGGTGAAATAACATAAATATCATCTCTAAATATGAAATATATCAATGAATAATAGTAAATTATGATACTCCCTCTGTTCCATTCTATAGTGCCTATAGTTTTTTGGCACGGAAATTAGCGCAACAGTATTTTTTACATAAGACCCCTAGCTGGACGATTTGAGATCAACGTAAAATTTGAAAAATCCATATCTTCCTAACTTACCATAACAAATTTAGGAGCTGAACGATTTGGGAGATGAATGGGGAGGGGGTAATTGAAAAAAAGCTAAGCTAAAACCTTATATTCTGAAACAAATGCCAAAAATCTATAGGCACTATAAAAAGGAACGGAGGGAGTATAAAATAGTGATGCAAAATGGACGTATCACACACCAAACTCAAAGCAATCTCATTACAGGGTTAGTGCATAATCAAAAATTCGCATGTTCAGCATGACACAATCATCCACAAGGCTACTGAAATTTAATGGAGCAAAGAAATCCACTCAAAGACAGTAAAAGAGGCAATGCGAAATAAAAGGCAGAATCTATCAAAACATAACAGTCTGTGAAGATGAATTTTTTCGAGGCACTTAACATGCTCAGATGGAAAAGCTCCAGTTGAATGAAAGTTGCGTACATATCTGAGAATTACCCATGAATTTTTTCAGGATTTTACGATTTTTCTGCAGAGAGAAAAGCTGAAAACCGTGACAGCTAAAAATCTAGTATCAACTTTCTATAAAAGACTTTACTTGTCACAATAATGCAAGAAAAGATATTGCTACAGTAGTAGGCAGTACCTTGACTCAAAAATAAAACAAAAATTGCAGAAATAAAACAATGGGTTGTTTCCCAAGAGCGCTTTTCTTGAAAGCCTTCTAGCTAGGCATGATAATTTTCATGATGCTCTTATAAAGATGAGAGTTGAATATAAAAGAGCATCAAAAAGCAAATACCAAACACATTTAAGTCTAACCCACTTTCTATGCAAACGAATCTTGTAAGAAAATAAATTATTGAAGCATGAAGCTACTATCATAGAAAGACAAATCAAGTGCAACTTCAAAATTTTCAACAAAAAGAGAGGTGACTTAATATTATTGAGATATATAAAACCATGTCTCCCTCTCTCATAATAATTTTCAGTGGTATCATTGATAAACTCAATAATATAGCTGTCGCATAAAGCATTCTTATCATGATCCACATGCATAAAAGTATCATTACTCTCCACACAAGCATAATCAATTTTATTAGTAATAGTGGGAGTAAAACTATCACATCCATCTTTATAATCATCATAAATTGGAGGCATAGAATAATCATAATGAATTTTATCCTCAATAGTAGATGGACTGAAAATATCACAATCACCATAATGAACTTGAATATGATAGACAAGCTGTATATTAGAGAGATGGTTTTGGGTAATCCCTCCATAACTATGACAAGTTTCATGAGGATGACTCGTAATTATAACCTATGTCATAGTATTCTTTATAATAATTGTCAAAGATTGGAGGCATAGTATCATCATAAGAAATAGAATAGTTATCTTCCAAAGTGTGTTCATCTGTAAATATACCATCATTGTTACTAGAAGGAGATGTATCAAACATATAATCATCAGTAGCAAAAGGATTTTCAAACACCTCATCCCCAAGCTTAGAGCTTTCTATATCATCATGGGAAGAAACATGGATAGTACTAATACTATGGCAATTATTAACATCATTTTCAGAAGTAGTGTCCCAGAGATCTTCAATATCAAAAGAAGTGTGCTTTTCCCAATCATGATCACTAATATAAATAACAGGCATAGGTTCATCATCAAGTTCAGAATCATCGAATTCAGAATTATAAGTATCAATTGTAATAGGAGCAACAAGTTTGGGAGAAGATACCGTTTCCTCTCTCCTTTTACTCCTCCTCTTCTTCTTCTTCTTCTTCTTCTTCGTTGCCTTCTTCTTCTTCTT
Organism: Lolium rigidum; assembly: GCF_022539505.1. Lineage (NCBI taxonomy): Eukaryota > Viridiplantae > Streptophyta > Magnoliopsida > Poales > Poaceae > Lolium > Lolium rigidum. The sequence continues at coordinate 89,210 of NC_061513.1, forward strand.
TTCCCCTTTAGGAGGGAGAGGCTTGAAAGGAAGCTTCTCCACATAACCTGGTTTATTATTAGAAACAATAGAAGAAACTTGGGAGGATACCTCTCTTTCATTAATAAGAACAAAACACATATTAGTCCTGTCATATTTTGGTAAAGTCCCATCCTTTATAACACTTTGTATGTAGGTGTTGGCATGGCAATTATTAACACAATAGAGATAACATCCATGCAACACACTACTCATATCAAGATCACTCATATCTAACAAAGAAATTTTTCTTGATAACTCTTCACACCCCAAAAATAAAGTAAGTTCATCATGCTGATTAGGAGTGATCATGTTATCACAATATAGACTTGAAGTACTCATTAAATTCGAAATACTATCATCATGACCAGAACATTGAAAATTAAAATGACCCACTTCATAGCAAAGTTCACAAATAATAGGATGGAGGTCACAAACTTTTTCACCAAGATCTTTTAGAGCCTTGTACCACATTCTAGTTTTTTCATTCCTATGATGGATACAATATTCATCTTCGATTTGATTAATTCCACAAGGTCTATGCATTCCAAAAAAATTAACATGCTTATAAGAAATAGTATTTTCAGAAGTTTGGGCATGTTTATTGCAATCATTAACAACAATTTCATTTTCCATGCAAGTGTCTTTGAAAGGTTCATGATACACGTCCCAATTTTCTTTAGGAACATTAATATGAGAAGCAAAGGTTCTACAACAATCAACAATAATTTGAGAATCAAGACCATAATTATCACTAAGCTTTTGAAAACCGAAGTTTCAATGAAAGACTTAATGCATTCATATTCATAGTTTATACCTGATTCTTTACCTTTGTCGTTCTCCCAATCTTCGAGTATTGCTTTGAATTCTTTCAAGAAGATCCCATCTAGCTTCAACCTTCTTACTTGTGAAAGAACCCTGTGAACATGCATCTACATAATCCTTATAATGACTTGAAAGCCTTGCATAAAAATTAGTATTTTATTTCCTCAGAAAGCTCATGGTTAGGACATTTGAGTATTAATGTTTTTAGTCTTCCCCAAGCTTGAGCAATGCTTTCTCCATCATGAGGGTAAAAATTATAAATGCGATTCCTATCTAGATGCACTTCATGAAGAGGATAAAATTTAGAGTAAAAGAGAGATTCAAGTTGTTTCCAATTCGATGGTTGTTCATCCAGCAGCCTATACCATTCCTTTGCTTTGTCCTTAAGTGACAATGGAAATAGTTTCCTCATAACATTTTCTCTTGATAAACTCCGCAATCTCAAATAACTCACAAAGTTCCGTAAGTTTAGACAAGTGAACACTTGGATGGACTGATCCATCCCCTACATACTGATCATTCATAACCCTTTCAACAATTTTCATAGGTATTTTAAAAGGAATACTTTCAACAGGTGGATTTGGAATATCACAAGCATCATTCGAATTACCACATATTGGAGACAAAGCATTATCAAGGCAAAATAATTCATCCAAAGCTGAGGAGCAAAAAAGATTATTTTTATATAAACTAGCTTCCCCAAGCTTGGGTTTTTCCATAGCATTAAAAATAATGGTGTCCAAAAAATTTATATTAATAACATTACTACCACTATTATGCAGACAAACTTCCATAGGTTTTTTAATTTTCTCTTCAAAAGCATCATGTCCTAATTCAATATAAATTTCATAAAGATCTCTAATTTTGTTGTTGTTTTCCATTAAGCCTAACTAGTGAAATAAAAACAAGAAACAAAAAGATATAATTGTAGAATCTAAAGGAAATAGCTTAGAGCACTCGCACACCGGCAACAGTGCTAGGAAATAGCTTAGTAGTCGGAGGATGTGAATACCTTTTACCTTACCTCCCCGGCAACGGCGCCAGAAAATAGCTTGATGTCTACACACGCTTCTATTCTTGTAGACAGTGTTGGGCCTCCAAGAGCAGAGGTTCTTAAAACAGCAGCAAGTTTCCCTTAAGTGAATCACCCAAGGTTTATCGAACTCGGGGAGGTAGAGGTCAAAGATATCCCTCTCAAGCAACCACTGCAATTAAGATACAAGAAGTCTCTTGTGTCCCCAACACACCTAATACACTTGTCAGATGTATAGGTGCACTAGTTCGGCGAAGAGATAGTGAAATACAAGTAATATGGATGATTATAAGTAGTAATTGCAATCTGAAATAAAAATGGCAGCAAGCTAACATGTAGCAGAACTTGTTGGAAAAGGTGTTTCAATGCTTAGAAACAAGGCCTAGGGATCATACTTTCACTAGTGGACACTCTCAACAATGATCACATAATTGAATAAATAAATGCTACTCTCAAACACTCTCTTGTTGGATAACAAAAATCATTCATTGTGTAGGGCTGCCAAAGCACACCTCAAGCCGGAGTAAACAAGCTCCACAACGTCATAAAGGAATCACACACGATGCGCACACTGTCACCATCACACCGTGGAGAGTGACTCCGGAGTTCATATTAAAGTAACCTCTAGAGTGCATAATAGACAAGAGTAACATCTACATATTCAACTAGATTACAAAGCTCATTATCACATAAAGATCACACCATGGGAGAGAGATGAACCACATAGCTACCGGTAGAGCCCTCAGCCTCGGGGGAGAACTACTCCCTCCTCATCATGGGAGACAGCAACAGCGATGAAGATGACGATGGAGTCGATGGAGATGGCTCCGGGGGCAATTCCCCGTCCCGGCAGGGTGCCGAAACAGAGACTTCTATCCCCCGAATTAGGGTTTTTGGTGGCGGCGGAGCTACGGAACTCTTCTGGAGAAATCGTCGATCCCCTTAGGGTTTTCAAGCCAGGAGCTTAATATAGGCGAAAGGGCGGCGCGAGGGGGTGCCCGAGGGGCCCACCCCATAGGGAGGCGCCGCCCCCCTCTTGGCCGCGCCAGTGGATGGGGAGGAGGCCGTGGGCCTCCTCTGGCCTGGCCCTTCTGGCTCCGTGGGTCTTCTGGCGAAATAGAATTTCTGTAATTTTTCTGGATTTTTCCGAGCACTTTGGTTTTTGGGCCTTTTCTGCAATAAACAGACATAATAAACAGAAACTGGCACTGTGACATCTTATTAATAGGTTAGTCCAATAAATGCCATAATATGATATAAAGTGCATATAAAACATGTAACTATTGGCATAAAACAAGCATGGAACATAAGAAATTATAGATACATTGGAGACGTATCACCAACTATAATATCCTTTGCTTACTTTCGGTGGTTCTTTGATTTAATATTTTTAGTTCTTTATTATTAGCTACATTAAACTTCTCAATTATCACTATTCTAGGAACTTATAAATTAGGCTATTCCAAACCACAGTTTGGATCTGAACGTGGCTACACTGAAAACGCAATCGCGGGATTCCCATTTGTGAAGATTCCATGGAACAAACTTTTTAAATAATATTTTCTACTATAAGTACTGCAATAACTCTGTGTTTATATAGGAATCTAGTCATCTTAAAACGCATTCTGCAATATAATCAAGGTACACTCAAGGTTGGACTTATCTTTCAGCGATCCTCTTCTACTCTTCTAAGTGCATTTTCAGATGCAAACTTGACAAGATGCCTTAATTAATTACAGACGATCGACATGCGGTTTTTCTATATTCTTTGGTTCTAACTTGATATCATAGAGTTCCTCTAGCACTGAAGTGGAATATAAGGAATTAGCTAATGCTACAATTAAGTTGATTTGGGTCGAGGTTTTAATTCAAGAACTTGGTGTTATTCTGCAGGAAAGACCATGTCTTTTGTGGGATAATGTTGGTGCAACATACTTATCAACAAATCATATTTTTCATGCTCGGACTAAACATATTAAAATAAGCTATCACTTTGTTCGTGAAAGGGTTGCTGCCAAACTACTGGATATCAGGTTTATATCTACAAAGGATAAGTTGTAGATGGTTTTACAAAAAGTTTAGTTGTTAAATATTTACATGAGTTTTGGTGTAATCTCAACCTTTCCCAAGGTTGTGATCAAAGGGGTTCTTAAGGGGAAATTCAATTCGGCACATGGGAGCATATGCTCCTGCCACCCGAAAAACAATTTTGAAATGTCGAAAAAATTCGTACAAAAATTTTCTCGTTTACGTATCGACATTTTACGTGCGCACATCAAGTTTTACGAAAAACCGACATTTTTTGTGACTTGTATGAAAAAGAGAAACAAAACGTCTCGTACACAACCTTTTTCTACATCAAAATTTGTCTTTTTTACAAATGACACTCAAAATATCGGTTTTCTGTGGAACCACTTTGTGAACGTGTAGAATTTCGAAATGTACCCACTAAATTTTGTGTTTGAATTTTTCAACATTTTAAAAGTGTATTTAAAATGAAGTTTAACAACCGGGAGCATATGCTCCCGGGTGCCAAAACACCATTCCAGTTCTTAAGCATCTATATTACAACTTCGTATTCGTATCTGTATGGAGTAGTACTCCGATGGGTACGAGTCCTCCAAGTCCTTCTTGTACACGCCTATGCATGAGGGCTACTTAACATGAACCATGAATCCTCGGTAGGGTATCGTCCTCCCGTATATTGATAATTACAACCATTTACAATCTATGTTATTTGCAACAATACCTTATATTATGACACAACGGGAGCGTATGATAAGAAAACTTTGATCAAATTGTTTTTTCTTCACCAGCACAAATTGTGCATTTGCGTTGGTGTCTAATCATATATCTGCTCAGATGGAGAAGAGTCTTGAATGGATGATAAAAGAGAGACGGAATATATAGGATTAAAGAGATCACACATTCTTTTAGTCTTTATAATTTGTCAACTAACAATATTTGTAGTAATACACTAGCTAGTATTATTGGCTATGTGCACCCTCGAGTGCGGAGACCTAAGCAATTTTTATCATTTTAAAAGAAAAGTATAGAACCCAAGACATAAAATTCAAAAAATATCAATAATTTATTTATAAAAATTACATTCTAATCAACTTTCGAGGAATACAAACCACGTCAAGGACAGATAATGTTTACATTAATAGCACATAATTAATTTAGTTCATACTAGTAAAAATTTATTTGTATTATGGCGTAAAAATAGGGGTATTGGTCAAATGGTCATTCTACTTATGTGAACACAAGCATCCAACATCACGTGCTCGTATGCGTCAGACGTGACATATACATAGCGTTGCGACAAATATGGATATCTTACTTTGCCTTTCTCCTATCCTTTGACCACTTTGCACAGTTCCAGAGGAAACGAATGACGACACATTCAACACAATCTCTTGCAATAAATAATGAAGGCGAGAAGAACGTCACAATTCAGCGAGCGCTGACCGAACCGGTGGCTGGCTCAGCGTACAGCCACCGCATGAAATGAAGCAATTGGAGAAGGGATTAATCAAGACAAATTACAACAAGAGAAACGTTCGGATTGTAGTCCCGGAGGGGACGACTCGCCAGCCGTTCGATTTTTTAGTGGACGGTGGAAAACAGCTTTCAGCAGAACAAGTTAAAATAAGTTACCGCGTGGCAATGGGGATGGACAGGGAGAAGAGTATTAGGGGGTGGATTTGGAAATTTATACAAATCTCTTGTTCACATGTGACTCAGAAAAGTTGAAATCATAAAAACATGCAGTAGAATGTTACTGTTTTCTCTGGCAAAAATAATTGCAATAGTGGCAAAAGTAGGATGATACGCCTTAGATAGTGGCGCAACGAGCTCTGTGAAACATAGAGATGAGCATACAAGGCGCTAAACTTTATTGTAGATAGAAAACGAAATAAGTGCACACAAGAAGGCATGCAAAAAAACAAAAACTTTAAGCGAGGTCCATGTGTGGCAGAAATAAGACATGGTTTTATGAAACCCATTATTCATGCTGATGCTCACGACGCTTACATTATTTGATTCCAAATTTCAATCCTAATGCAATCTCAGCATCAGAACACATCCTAAATCATGTCCGGTTCCATGCCGAGCTCCAGTGCCCTGCGCTTGATCTTCACCTGCAGCTGCTTGTTCGCCAGTTTCATCCTTTCGTTCTCCAGCCGCATCTTCTCCAGCTCCATGTCCTTCCTCCAGCTCGCAATGGCCCACTTCGCGCGCTTCTGCTCCAGCCTCAGTCTCCTGGCCTCGAGTTCAAGCTCCTTTTTCTTGTTCTCCGACGATAAAACCGCCCGGTGTGGCGCCGAGCGCGTACCACCGGCGGTGGCGGGAGGGCTTTCGATGTCGCTGTCATCGTGGCGGGGCTCCTTGTTGATGTCGATGGCGAAACCATCGTATCGCTTCAGCTTCTTGGTAGCGTTGGTTTCCTTACCGTGGTCTTCGGTGTTGGCTTCCTTGCCGTTGTCGGTGCTTTGCTGCGCCCGACGCGCCGCCCTGTTCTTGCACGCGCAGTCGTGCGGCTTGTCGAGGTCGCTCGCTGGTTGCTTGCCGGCAATGTCGGGGACGGGCCTTGCTGGATCCGTGCCGCTGGGAGTCATCATATTGTTATGGGAACTGAGGTTGCACTATTGTGAACCGGAGGCTGCGGTATGCTTGCACTTAAATAGGAGAGGGGGGTCTTGGATGAATTAGTGGTTGGGCGGCCCACATTTATTTGTTTCTTGTTATTCATTTCACCCGGATTGATAACCCAAATCTTTGGAGTTAATGCTCCAAATTAATTTGTTTAGATCTCTCATGCATGAATTACACCTAGATAGTGCAAAACCTTGCTACGCATACACAGCTGTACTCTTCTGTTTTACTCCTTAAATGTTGGTACGTACATGAGCTAGAATATATGCACACCTGTATTATTTCCCTGTGAAAGATACAGTGCAAACAACAAGAAACATAAACTTCCAAGTGACAGACTAGACAGCTAGCTATTGTATGACGGTTAAGAAATAAGCACTCCTGTATTTCCAGAGAATACGAAAACAGCTAGCTGGAGATATAATCCATTTCTAACACGTATAAAATTAAATAAAAGTAGAAAACTTATACTATATAACTCATTGATGCAACGTACAATGTCCAGGACAATAATAAATCAAAAATAAAAATTCATAAATTATGAAAAGTGTGATGTGATGAATCTATAACATGGTAGCCGCTAAGAATATTATAGAAAACATGAAAGAATTTGTAAAGCGTCATAAATCAAGAATTGTTCACAAAGCATTGTCCCAATCAGTACCTCCTTGGACTCCTTGACATTTGACTGTCAAGCATGTAATTTCTATTCATGCTATAATCTGTTCATGTAAGCCTATCTTCATGTTCATAACTATTTGTATTTGGAGATTATATATATATACATACACCAAGCTACAATGTTATGAGAATGGACATAATATTCACGTTGTTCATTTGGCAGTTTTTATCGCACATGGGTATTCTGATTTTAATTTTGGAGTCTCCCCACCCTCCAATATTTTCCTGGGTGCTACGGTTGACAACCGCTTGGGCTCCTCCCACATAAAAGCAATATTGTTTTTTGTATTTTGGGAGTGGTGAGAGTCCCGCTAGACTGGGCCATAACAGTTAGATTAGACTGCTTCAGCCCGGACGGTTTGTCCATGGAACTTGAGTCTTTCTCTAAGAGCATCTCCAACAATTAGAATTCACTAGAAAAAATGATGGCCTGCACAAAGGTTTCTGTTCTCATTGCACCGTGTGACTCGTGAGGGGTATATCTCACAACTCGATACATGTTACAAGAAGGAAAAGAAGTGGGGGGAGGTTGAGAAAGAGGGATTCGGGAGGATGGAAGAATACAAAATTTTGCATTTATTTTAAGTAATGTAAATTTGAAATCGTATGTCTTTCGAACCAAGCTTCTAGTTTGATAAAAGTATGCATGTTTGCTTTTAAATGAAGATGTATTGCCTTGTTTCATATGATAATATTATCGGCTAAGATTTTAGCACTCACTTCTAACTTATGTATTGGTTGTAATAGCATATTGTGGGATCAATCGATTAATACATTCGTAGGTGTTTATATGACAACTTCTTTGATGTAACGATGCCTAGAAATAAAAACCTATATGGTATTTGGTAAAGGTCTTACGCTTGTTCGTCTTATCCTAAAATATGGTAAGTACTCCCTTTGTTCCATATTGTTGTCGCTGGTTTGTACTAAATCAGCAACTAATATAAAATGGACAGAGTCCAATACACACATGTGCGCACATATAGACAAACACACACATACCAAGATATGTACACACACGGATACTATAGTTAAGGAAATTCATGATTAATAACTTCTGCCCTTTCTCCTTTTTTTTTCCTTTAGGCTTGGAGCCTGTAGATAGATGCTCGTTGCTAATCTCTAGCAACTCCCCTTGTTGTATTTAACTTTATATTCAAAATCAATAAAAATAACTCAGTGGGGAAACCCACTGATCAAGCCTCAAAAAAAAAAAAAAATCCACCAAAGACGAATTATTGTGGGAACATTGCCTCCTAGGCTTCCAGAGTTAGACCCGGGATTTGATCCGTAATAGGCTAGGGATACTACCACCCTTCTAACCATCTAATGTCCAACTAATGAATGGTTTGGTTTTATTAATTAGTTTTCTCAAAAGTATAGTTCAGTTCTTGTTGTTTGAGTAGTTTCACCACCCTAATCAATCTATAACTAATCAGTTTTAAAATATACAAGCCTTTAAAATGAGAACATCAACACATGAAACATAACAAAAATACATGGGCATTTGGTTAGTCTTACTTTTAACATTTAGAATTTGTCTTATAAGTCATTAGAAGGACTCAAGTATATTCTTTTGGTTTCGAATTTTGGATT
>NC_061513.1:103021-104904 GCF_022539505.1 Lolium rigidum
TAAACCCTAAACCCTAAAACCCTAAACCCTAAACCCTAAACCCTAAACCCTAAACCCTAAACCCTAAACCCTAAACCCTAAACCCTAAACCCTAAACCCTAAACCCTAAAACTCCTAAACCCTAAAACCCTAAACCCTAAAACCCCTAAAAAAAAACCCCAAACCCTAAACCCTAAAACCCTAAACCCATAAACCCTAAACCCTAAACCCTAAACCCCGAACTCCTAAAACCCTAAACCCCAAACCCTAAACCCTAAAACCCTAAAACTCCTAAACCCCTAAACCCTAAACCTCTAAACCCTAAACCCTAAACCCTAAAAACCCCTAAACTCCTAGAACCCTAACCCTAAACCCCTAAACCCTAAACCCCAAACCCCTAAACCCTAAACCCCTAAACCCCAAACCCTAAACCCTAAACCCTAAACCCTAAAACTCCTAAACTCCTAAACCCTAAACCTCCTAAACCCTAAACCCTAAACCCTAAACCCTAAACCCCAAAACCTTAAACCCTAAACCCTAAACCCTAAACCCTAAACCCCTAAAACCCCAAACCCTAAACCCCAAACCCCTAAACTCCTAAACCCTAAAACTCCTAAACCCCAAACCCTAAAACCCTAAACTCCCAAACCCTAAAACCCTAGAACCCTAAAACCCCAAAAACCCTAAAACCCTAAACCCTAAACCCTAAACCCTAAACCCTAAACCCTAAACCCTAAACCCTAAAACCCAAACCCTAAACCCTAAAACCCAAAACCCTAAACCCCAAAAACCCTAAAACTCCTAAACCCCTAAAACCCCAAACTCCTAATCCCTAAACTCCTAATCCCTAAACCCCAAACTCCTAAACCCTAAACCCTAAACCCCTAAACCCTAAACCCTAAACCCCAAACCCTAAAACTCCTAAACCCTCAAACCCTAAACCCTAAACCCTAAACCCTAAACTCCTAAACCCTAAACCCCAAACCCTAAAACCCTAAACCCTAAAACCCTAAACTCCTAAACCCTAAACTCCTAAAACCCTAAACCCTAAACCCTAAACCCCAAACTCCTAAAACTCCTAAATCCCTAAACCTCTAAACTCCTAAACCCCTAAACCCCCAAACCCCAAACCCTAAAACCCTTAAACCCCAAACCCCAAACCCCAAACCCCAAACCCCTAAACCCTAAAACCCTAAACCCTAAAACCCTAAACCCTAAACCCTAAACCCTAAACCCTAAACCCTAAACCCTAAACCCTAAACCCTAAACCCTAAACCCTAAACCCTAAACCCTAAACCCTAAACCCTAAACCCTAAACCCTAAACCCTAAACCCTAAACCCTAAACCCTAAACCCCAAACCCTAAACCCTAAACCCTAAACCCTAAACCCTAAACCCCAAACCCTAAACCCTAAACCCTAAACCCTAAACCCTAAACCCTAAACCCTAAACCCTAAACCCTAAACCCTAAACCCTAAACCCTAAACCCTAAACCCTAAACCTTAAACCCTAAACCCTAAACCCTAAACCCTAAACCCTAAACCCTAAACCCTAAACCCTAAACCCTAAACCCTAAACCCTAAACCCTAAACCCTAAACCCTAAACCCTAAACCCTAAACCCTAAACCCCAAAACCCTAAACCCTAAACCCTAAACCCTAAACCCTAAACCCTAAACCCTAAACCCTAAACCCTAAACCCTAAACCCTAAACCCTAAACCCTAAACCCTAAACCCTAAACCCTAAACCCTAAACCCTAAACCCTAAACCCTAAACCCTAAACCCTAAACCCTAAACCCTAAACCCTAAACCCTAAACCCTAAACCCTAAACCCTAAACCCTAAACCCTAAACCCTAAACCCTAAACCCTAAACCCTAAACCCTAAACCCTAAACCCTAAACCCTA
>NC_061513.1:105004-126395 GCF_022539505.1 Lolium rigidum
TCCATATTTCATCATCATATACTCGTTCTACATGACATTGGAAGTAGTATCAACTACTTTCTCCGGGTGCCATTGCTCTCATATTACTATTATCGGCCAGTGTTACTTTTACTATTGCTCCCATATTATCGCTTCTTTCACATCACCCTCGTCGCATAGTGCTTTTCCAGTAGCAATTGAATTGACAACTTCAGCTTGTTAAGGCTTATAAGTATTCTTTACCTCCCCTTGTGTCGAATCAATAAATTTGGGTTTTACTTCCCTCAAGACTGCTATGCGATCCCCTATACTTGTGGGTTATCAAACACCTCTAGTTTTCTTGCTTTGCATCATTGCATAGTGTTGAGCTCTCCACCACGATTAGTTCGAGTGAGAGACCGTGAGCTTGTTACTCTTGGGGGGTGACCTCCTAATTGGCTTGGTTGGTGTCCCGGTGACCTCTTCGTGGAAGATTGTGAAGGGGCCTGGGCTTCTCCTTCGTGGAGCGTGTGAAGTGGTTGTGGAGCTTGCCATCTCCGTGAGTGGAGGAAAAGCTAGGTATAAGGAAAGGGCTATTCTTTTGTGAGGTAGGCTCGGAGAATAAGGTGAGCCTTCATGGCATTGGGGAATCCTTCATGGGACCCCCTCTCCAAACGCGACGTACCTTCTTGCAAAGGAAGGGAACACGGGAATACATCTTCGTCTCCGCGTGCCTCGGTTATCTCTATACCCGAGCTTACTTTCCTTGTGATAGCCATCGTGCTTGAAGTACATATATATTTCTATCACTTGTTGTTCATACTATCTTGCTTAGCTCTAAGTTGTTGTTGTTGCACTTAGTTGAGCCTAGCATATTTAGGTTTTGTGCTTGTAAAATAAACGTTAGTTTAATTCCGCATTCTTACAAGCCAAATCCGTAAGAGTTTTTAAAACGCCTATTCACCCCACCTCTAGGCGACATCTCGTCCTTTCACCATTCTCCATCATGGACTTGACAATGTCATGTCCATGACGGGGCTTGACATTGGCATTGGCATTAGCATTGGCATGCCGATCTTGTGATTGTCATAGCCATCATGGAGTTGATCCCTGTCTCTAGTGTTGACAACGCAAGTATGGCTAACACTTTGCTTTGTCATTGCATCGCATAACGGCTCTTCCCCGGAAACCTTCTCGGAAGGCCCCATACTGGACGCAAGGGACATAGCCGTCCGGGTGCAGCTTCGTGACCCCGATGAAGGGTTCATGGAAGCGCACCGGCAGATCACCGCACCAAGGGTTCACGTCGGCCGTCCTACTGACCTAGGGCATGCTCCCAGGCAGCGGGTGCCGGCGTTCTTTCCTGGAGCGAGTTCGCCACCAGGCTTGGCCTCCGCGTCGACGACACGATCGTCTTCACCCCTAAGGACGACGGCTTCAAGGTCGACGCCTTCAGGAAGGATACTTCGTGCTCCAACATATTCGAGCCGCAAGAAGCATCGCGAGGGCCCTTATGCGCGATCCTCGACGTTAAGATGTGCTTGATCCCCTGTCTCGATGCCGTTCCGATCGTCACTGTTAGAAGTTTTTCTGGCCTCTAGGAGAAACACGACCTGGGTGCCCAAAATGGCAACCAAACACATGTGTTGTGGCTGAATAGAGATGGAACAATTTATCCAGGCATCCAAACAACCCGTATTTCTGCTCGAACCGATGCAACACATGATACCAAATATTGGGCCAAATGTGACCCGTGACCCGCTCGAGACATGCAGGGACGCCCCATCTCACTCGCGTTAGTAGTGCGAGATTTCAACGCAGCCTACCAAACGCGCCCATAGTATGTATCATTATCATCGGGAGTAAATTACATTTTGATAGTATATCAGCTTGGAGGTAGCTTAACGATTTAGTGTCTCTTTTAAAAACAAATTGCATGTGCCCACCACTTCTAGGTCGAGGAGGCATAGGGTGCGGTTGGTTTTAAGCCAACGCTGACCAGACCAAATATTTGGCAAGCCCATGACCCACCGCTGCCGTTTGGTTTAGCTCCAATATTTTGGCTAGCCCGAGTACAGACGATGTAATACAGTTCATATTTAGCCAAATCTTGGGCAATCTGCGGGCGGCCGATTCGCTCGCCAAATATTTGGCTGTGCCCGCAAATTGGTAGGGCGTGGTGGGGCTTCAACCAAACGTACCCATAGATTGTGTCAAACTTTGGTTGAGAAGGTTTTAATAGCAAACCTGACAACTTAGGCCAACATGAGGTGGCAGCCTGTGTGAGAAATACAACGACGTGGCATGGAACGCACATGTCAGCTTCATCCTCTTTCCAACACTCTTTCACCACGTGTCGGCAACTGGTCACTGGCTCCTGGGCCCACGTAGGTTTAATTGGCATGCTTGGCGGACCGCCCGCACACCACCCTTCCCGCGGCCGCCTGCAGCGGCACACCCACTCCTCGCTCCATAGCAAGAGTCGCCTGCAGCGGCACACCCACTCCTGGTCATTGTCTACGCACTCGTGGAGCTCTGCGCCTCTGCCTCAACCGTGCTGTTGCGACCCGTTCCCTAGACCGCCAACGTTGAAGACACTAATGGGAGCGCTGAAGTGGGGGAGGTCGGCAAATGCAGGGGAGTACGAGACCATGCCGATGGTACGAGGCCGCGACGCCGCAGGGGTACACATGCTTGCGTTCAGGGAGTGGAGGGGCACTCTGCCGGTGGCAGGGGGCGGTCGCTGTCCACCGACAGGATAGAGGCAGGAGCCAATTGGAGAAGCGGGTACAAACACGGAAAGTATCATTTGCTCCTGAGCACCAGTGCTCTCATCGTTTAAATAAATTTAAAATCATGATTTATAAGTTTTAAAAAAATCTGAAAATAATTCTGCACATAGTTAGTGTTGTATCCCACAAGCATGTAAAATCGTGACTTGAAATTCTTTGTATTGTGGGCTACACAAAAATGATAAATCTGATAAAATTTGGGGATTTGAAACATACTTCTACTGTTCTACAGATCTACATTTTTGTTATTTTTTTACAGCTCAAAATACGAAGTATTTGGAGTTGATATTTTACACGTTTGTGGGATAATTCATGAACTACATCTGAATTTTTTTTTCAATTTTTTTAGAACTCGCAGATATAGTTTTGAATTTTTTGAACTAACCAGAAGCACTGGAGTTTGAGAGCACGAAATCTGCGTTCGTACAAACAGGTCTACAAAGCCCACTTTGCAATCTCAACCCCTTGCGACAAGGCGAATGCAATCTGGGGGTCATGGACGCCCCTTCATTGCATACTCACCATTTGGCTGCTCGTTAGGGGAAGAGTTTGGACAACCGACCGTTTAGCGAAAAGGGCCTCCAAACACATTGATCTATGTGTGTTCTGCAGCCTGGCTGAACAAGATCCGAAGCACCTGCTTGCCAGTTGTGCAATTGTTAGGAGCAAAGCATCTTCAAGAGATGATGTAGATTTTAAAATAATTAGCATTTAAATCACATTGAAACAAAAAAAAACAGCTTCATGATGTAGATGGAAAAACGGTCCAATTTTTTTTACATTGCGGTGTATAGTTTGCATGAGGCGGTGCAAATATACATCACCTAGAAGGTGATGCATCGCATAAAAAAAAGGTCATACGGGGCCACCAATTGTCGCTTTGCCATCTACAAGGCCGTGGAACGCGGATCTGCCGTCGATGACCTCTCATGCGTCCAAATCCGGCCGGATTGGTTGGGTCTGGGACCGCGCTCAAACCCGGCAAGCTCCTCGAGAGTACATGAAACACCTAGAGTGATCGAGAGAGAGAAAGAAACGATAAGCCGTGGCTAGTCTTCGCCGCCAGCCTCTCCGACCGTGCGGGTAAGGACGAACCGGGCATATCGCTAGATCAGAAAGGGTGAATGAGCTTGAAATGAGAGAAATGTAGGATTTGGATTTGGTGGTGAGAGAGCCGCTCTATAAACAGTAGCAAAATTTGAAGAGCGGTGACCGAATTCATCCCGCCAAATTTTTGCCGTTTCGCGCTAAAAACTTCCCCATATATGAGCTAAGGGAAACCGAGGCTACCAAACGGCCCTAGGCTGTGCTACCCATGGTAGACTCTGTAGCGTGGGACGCTGTAATAATCGGTGAATCGCAAAAGTAAAACGTCCCAACATCCAAATCATTAATAGCGGGCTCTCCGTTCCCACTCCCAAACGCCAAACCCTGACAGCATCTCCAGCCGTTTTCTCGGGAAGGCTCTCATGACGCCTTTTTTTCATTCGGATGAACGAAAATGGTTCAGTTGCGTCCCGAGATCCTCGTTTTCGTCCGGATTTGGCCTTTCATCCATCCGGCAAACCCATGTCAACTCCGGCCCCCCGGAAGCGCTCGGGGACTCCGGACGAGAGAAAAGCGAGGGAATCGTCTGGTGGCCCCGACTTGTCGGCGACAAAGGCCGATCGTCGTCCTCGCCGCATCGTCTTCCCGAGATACGGCATGCGTGCGTTTTGGGGAAATTTTTAGAAGAAATTTGTAGTTCTACGACAATACCCTCGTCGAACGAAAGCTTTGAACAAACTAAGTGGTGCAACATTGACAAATTACATATAAAACTTCGGAAAAACATAAAAAATACATATAAAAACTTTGAAACAAAATTAAACTACTTCTTCTTCCTAGATGGCCCCGTCTCATCATCCTCACGGTGACGCTTCCGTCTCGTCACCTCCTCCGAAGAGCCGGTGTCCTTCGACGTGTCGGAGGAAGTTGTGTCCTCCTCGTCGTCGAAGGTGCTCACCGACTGCGCCTTCGCCTGCGCATCCGCCTGCGCCTTCGCCCGGGCCGCCGCATTATCCTCTTCCTCCTCCTCCTCCTCCTCAGCCTCTTCTTCGGCCTGCTCCTCGGCCTCTTCGTCCTCCTCCTCGTCGGCATCTGTAATATCCCAGGTTTAGAGGCAAGAAAAAGAGAGAACACGAGGGTGTGCATTGCATTCATGCATAGAAAATCCGGGGGATTTTCGCGTGTTCATCTAAAACCCAAAGTGATCGAGGTTTCTCTTGTGTCGATGGAATTGATGTGTGTCATCCACACAAGTGCGATAAATTTCGACATGACCTTTGTTGATTTATTATGGTTTCGAGGGAAATAGTTTGAATTCAAATTCAAATAGGGAAGACAGAATTCAAACAAGATATTGAATTGGAATTTGAAATTTAAACAAGTAAATAGATATAATATGTACAAGTAAATACTTGATAGTTCCAAATAAATAAATGTGTTAAACTTTATTACAAATGACATTATTCAATACATTACAAGTTAGAAAAGAAATAGAAAATTACAAAATAATAAAAGAAAACCCTAAAACTAAATCTTCCATTTCTCTTTTATCATTCCTTCCTCGTAAAACAAACAACAAAGATAAAAGAGAATCGTGTTACGATTAAAATGTCGCCATCATCAAGGATGAGGCATTTTGATATTGGAACTCGACTACTAGATATTAGAAACTTGTCCTAATATCTAAGTTGTGGATTAGAGGGATCAATTTCAGTTATAGGCAACTTTGGGAATTATATATCATCTATGGATCATAAGAGGGATCAATGGATCATTCTGTATCATTAGGCATCAATGAGAAAACAGGCAACAGGGACAAGTGACAATATTTGATCCATGTCAAATAAGAGAAAATGGCAACAATATTTGATCCACTTATTTTAGGCAACAAAGGCAACCAATTAATCCCTCTAACTTAACCAAGTTCCTATTTAAACAAGCCCACATGATTTAAATAAAGTAATTCACCATTGACATTAGATGGTCAAGATGAATAATCATTAGCCACACAATTTAATTCCACAGGTTATAATGCAAAGCTCACATGTAGCAGCCCATAAGAATTAACACTTGGCAGTACCAAAATAAGGCAAAGCATGGTCAGGCAAGGGATAAGATCAACCTGAGATGCCTTGCACAAGAGGAAAAGCAAACCAACATGGGAACTTGTACAATCAGATGATGTCATCTGCAAGCAACATACTCAACACATGCAAATGGGGTGTTGTCACCACCACAGACAGCAGCCCATCAGTATATAAACAGCACATAGGCTGTACCAAGCAGCTTTCCTCCACATCTCACATTTTCAGCCAACACACACACCACACTTTGGCAAATCTGGTGAGTAGCTCTAGAACAGCAAGAACAAATCCACTAGCTAGAACCATAAGTCTACAAATGAATCTGGGAAGATATACAAGCAGCGAGGAGGAGAAGGCATGCCACAAGTCATGCGTTTATTTCAGGACCAACAAGAACAAGATACCAAGCTCCAGAGTGCAACGGTAGAAAACCTCCAAGAACATAACTTGATCATGGAGTATATGTTCTTATCTTGCATGAACATCTCTGGGGAATAAAGGAGTGTATAAAGAAAATCACCCATCCAACTACCCTTCCACTAAATTTTCATCTAGGAGGATTAGAAGGATTTTCCTCTCAGATCTTGCATAGTGATGCTATGTTCAGATCATCACGAGAGGAAGTAAGGCAAAATAGTATCTCGTTCTTATCAAATAAATTGTGCCTCAGCCTTTGCATCACAGGCAGGGGCCAAGAGATCAAGCACAAGCATCTGTTCTTATCGAGATAGATCACGAGAAAATTGGCGGGGACATATAGCAAGCACATCATGCTATTCGGATCTACTCGCTATGTACACTCCACCAGGGAGGCATCACAGCAGCAGATCTAAAGGCAGCAGAAGCCACCAAGTTGTTTCACACAAGCACATCAAGCTAATTTCCTAGCTTGCACAGCCAGCAACCATCCAAAATTAACCACTGTCATGTGGACCGGACAACTCCAACAAGTAGCCACACTTGCAAATCTTATCAAGTACATGATCAGATCATCTAAAGCATCTAACAGACAATGATCAATTCATATATGAGTGGAAATAATCCACTACAACATTTCAATGGATTAAGCATTACCAAGAATTACCAGTATAATAAGTTGCTCACACACATCAGCTAGATCACAATATGACCGGTCCGTAACTGAACCAAAGGTTCAGCTTAACCTTCCCCATAATTCAGTAGCACCCTCACAGCATAACCAGGATATCCAGTTCATCAAATGGATGCACCAGGACAACTATGAACAAGTATCATGTCGGCAGCATAATTCTCCAATCATGGGCAGTACTATAAATATAAGAGCACAGATCATTTAAAGACATAACGACACGTGTTGGGATGATTCACATTGAGGCATTGGAACAAGCACAAGGTACTGGATCATCTAGCAGCATTATACCCATATATATCACCAATATCACCTCATGACCATAAGCTTTCAATAATCAATTGAATGAACCAATACAATTACAGTCTAGCAGTAACCATATAGCATTAGCTATGAGCACAAAAAGAAAAGAGGAATTGCTCACAGTGAGTAGAGGCGTAGTCGCAGCCATCGACGCCGGGGTTGCGCCTACGGCACCGTCCAGCCAGCGCCGAGGACGAAGTAGCCGCCACACCACCAATTCACCGTCATCACAGCAACCTGGCCGCGGCGGCGTCGGAAACACGCCGGCGACCGAGCCATCCGTGGGCTAGGGTGGCCGTGCGGCACGCGTGCGGGAAAAGAGGCGGCGCCGAGGTAGCGGCTGATGGCCGGGAGGTCCGTGGTGAAGCCACTCCGGAGCAGCAGCAGGCGACGGTAGACCCGCCAGTGACCACTAGGGTTTCCGGGGTCGTGGGCGAGCAACTGGGGTCATGAAAATCAAATCGATTTGGATAGAAGGGTAGAGCATGACGAGGCGGTCCATATCCCCACCACACCGGCGTCGGGGAGGACCAGGGTCGAGCAGGAGTGAGAGGCGGCGCGGCGGAGCCATGGTCGCCAGGCAGGTGCGTGAGGAACAAAGAAGAACGAGAGAGGTGAGAAGAGTGCTGGTGGTCGGTGGCCAAACGGGCTCGGTCCACTCGACCTAACCCGACCAGGTTTGGGCCAATGGGCCAACGGGCCAACCCAATAAACCCTTTTGGTCTATTTGATTTTTTTTAGAAAAGAAAAACCTTTTTAAAAATTTAAGAAGATAAAAAGAAAAACAATAAATAGAATTAATTATCAGAAAATGACCTTTATAAATGAAAACAATAGAAAACAAATACTTAAGAATTTAAAAGAACAATAATATGAATTTCTTCTAAAAAAAATTTAGAAGACCAAATTTTAAGTCTTAAACTATTAAGACCTAAATACTAGACATATAACTTCCTTGTTTCTATTTGTCACATCAAGAAAGTAGTAAATATTATTTTATAGTAAAAATTTATATAATACAACAATTGTTTCTTAATGGTTATGTTTAATCACATGAGAATCCTAATGGACCATTACTTTAATTAAAACCCTAAACCCTAATAGTATTTATCATATTTAAGTCTTTTGAAAATAATATAGTGTTAAATCCATTATTACTTCTATCTTCAATTTAGTAATAATCTCTACCAATTATCATGTTAATAATGAAATCAAAATTTAGAAACCTTAATTCTAATATAAAGAAGAATCTTGGTCCCATCATTGTATGTGATCATCCTAAAATAGTTCTAATCCTAAAACCCTAGGGGTTTAGCCCATGTGATCATAGCCACTTCACCTTTACATGTAAGACCTTAATAAACAACCAATGAGTGCATACTCATTATCCACTAAAATAAAACTAGGTACAATTCACATGAGACCATCATTTCATGTCTTTATTTTTGGTTAACACCTATATGATCCACTAGTGCCACCTAGATATAAACCCTAGCTTGATACCTCATGTTAGCACCATTGATCACCATTCCTATATACCATACCATTGGAATCCTCCTAAACCATCAAACCCTAGAAGAACCATGGAGATTAATCCTAGTACCAATATCTTGTGTAGTAATACACATCACATGCTCCTATTCCATCGAACCCTATTCAGAAGTGATAAACCATCTAGTTTAGAAGCCATTAAGTATTACTTAGTGAAGCAAATGTGAAGCCATAGTAAACCCTAACTTATAGCAACACTTTGACCATCATTCTTTGATATGATACCCATAATCAACCATAGTAAAAAAATTGCTAATACTTGCTATGTATAGACCAATTCTATTTAACAACCCAACTAGTTCCTATTAAAGAACTAAATAAATCCAATAGTACATCCTATAAAGCCATAGCCCTAAGTATAATAGTTCATATTTTTATTTAACATGTTCTTCAAAAGTTATTCTTTTGAAGTACAAATGTTAATCAAACCATAGAAGCCTAGTTCTTATTTAAAGTACTTACTATTTCTAAATCAACATGTTCTTCAAAAGTTATGCTTTTGAAGTATAATATAAGTAATCATCAACCATGTCTTGTAGAACTTAAAATTGACAACTGCTCTTTACATATATTATTCCACTACAATTCTTTGAATGTATGATTGTTATGATGCATTATATCATTTGGTTATGATGCTAATATAACCAAACCCTAATAAGAACCTTGTTTGAGAACCATTCTAAAAGTGCAACAAACCCTAAAGAAATCTTTACAACTCATACATCCTCAATCATCGAGGTTAGATTACGCTCGGGACGATTGCATCTCATACTATGCATTATAGCATTATTGCCAGTTCTTTAAACATTGTCTTTACTGGACGATGATGGTATTTCAGCATTTGGACTTCTCACGTATCGAAGCTTTTGCCTGCATAATCTTGCAGTCAAGAAAGGCAAGTTCATCGCTTGCTCATGTCATTTGATTATTTTTATCAAACTATATGCAAAGTACTATACTTATCACTCATGCATCGAAAATCAAAGTATTATTTTACAATTATGAATATGACTATGTGGTGGGCAATGGAACCATGGTATGTGTTGATATGGTGGAGGTTCCATTGCATGGGTACTACTCATCTAGGACTAAGTACCAATGCCGTCCAGGTGATTCTAGCGCTGTACAAATCGCGTTGACCATAAGATCTATAATGGCTGCGGGGAAGTCATCGTATCTTTTCCCTTCCGCACGCCAACTGGATTGGTAGAGCCGGCGGGTGATGACCCACAAGTATAGGGGATCGCAACGGTCTTCGAGGGAAGTATTACCCAATTTATTGATTCGACACAAGGGGAGACAAAGAATACTTGGAAGCCTTAACAACGGAGTTGTCAATTCAGATTGCACTGGAAACAGACTTGCTCGCAAGAGTTTATCGAGAGTAATGTGCTTTATAGCGATAGCGTGAGTGAAATAACAGACAGCAGAGTAACAAAGACAGCAGTAGTGATTTTAGTAAACAAGAGGATTAAAATACCGTAGGCACGGGGACGGATGACGGGCGTTGCATGGATGAGAGAAACTCATGTAACAATCATAGCGGGGCATTTGCGAGATAATAATAAAGCAAGATCCAAGTACTAATCAATCAATAGGCATGTGTTCCAATTATAGTCGTACGTGCTCGCAATGAGAAACTTGCACAACATCTTTTGTCCTACCAGCTGGTGGCAGCAATGGCCTCAAGGGAAACTACTCGGATATTAAGGTACTCCTTTTAATAGAGTACCGAGCAAAGCATTAACACTCCGTGAACACATGTGATCCTCACATCAACGCCATTCCCTCCAGGTTGATCCGATTTGTCACTTCGGGGCCATTGGTTCCGGACAGCGACATGTGTATACAACTTATAGGTAAGACCATAAACAATGAATATCATGATGAAACAATAACATGTTCGAGATCCGAGATCATGGCACTCGGGCCCTAGTGACAAGCATTAAGCATAACAAGTTGCAACAATATCATAAAAGTACCATCTACGGACACTAGGCACTATGCCCTAACAATCTTATGCTATTACATGACCAATCTCATCCAATCCCTACCATCCCCTTCGGCCTACAGCGGGAATTACTCACACATGGATGGGGGAAACATTGTTGGTTGATGGAGAGGTGTTGGCGGTGATGGCGGTGATGATCTCCTCCAATTCCCCGTCCGGCGGAGTGCCGTAACGGAGACTTCGGCTCCCGCGACGGAGTTTCGCGATGTGGCGGCGTTCCGGAGGGTTTACGGCGACTTCGACTTCTCTTTGGGCGTTTTTAGGTCGAGGCGAATAAGTAGTCCGAAGGGGCGTCGGAGGCCGGCCGAGGGGCCACACCACCTGGCCGCGCGGCCCCCCGGGCCGCGCCACTGGGTGGTGTGGGGCCCTCGGGCCTCCACTTCAATTGCCCTTCGGCTCCGTTAGTTTCCTGGGAAAATAGGGCCTTCTGCATAAATTCCAGGTTTTTCCCGAAAGTTGGATTTCTGCACAAAAACGAGACACTGTGAGCGGTTCCGTTGAAAACAGCGTTAGTCCGTGTTAGTTGCATCCAAAATACACAAATTAGAGGCCAAACAATAGCAAAAGTGTTCGGGAAAGTAGATACGTTTTGGACGTATCAACTCCCCCAAGCTTAGCTTATTGCTTGTCCTCAAGCAATTCGGTTAACAACTCGAGCGATAAAAGAACTTTCACGAACACATTTGCTCATATGATGTATATATTCCCATGATATGGCTAATACTTGAGCGGTTCATAATGAGACACATGCAAATAAGATCATCTAACAGCTATGTCAATCATGGAGAGGTACCAACAATTAATAATAAGCATCATGAATCAGGTATATAAGCAGGATTGCAATGTTCATAAGAGAGTATGATAAAATGGTATCTCGCTTGCCTGTATTTGATTGGCAAAACATAAATGCCCCGGCACCTTTGAAGTTCATAGAAAGACTAGAAGTAGTGATTGTCAAAGATAAAAGCATCAAAGTTATACCACAATCAATCATATTTTGAGACAAGCATATTATACTAAGAATGACAAGTTGTGCTCTCAAGAAAGTGCTCAAAGAAATAATGGAGACACAACATAAAAGTAAAAGATTGACCCTTCGCAGAGGGAAGCAGGGATTAACATGCGCTAGAGCTTTTCATTTTTATAAATCGGGAGTAAAATTATTTTGAGAGGTGTTTGTTGTTGTCAACGAATGGTAATGGGTACACTAACTACCTTGCCAACCGGACTTTCAAGAGCGGCTCCCATGAATTATTTGCATTTTTATGTGGCACTCCTTCCAACCTTTCTTACACAAACCATGGCTAACCAGAATCCTCGGGTGCCCGCCAACAATCTCATACCATGAAGGAGTGCCTTTTTATTTTAGTTTTATTATGATGATGACACTCCCCCAACCTTTGCTTACACAAGCCATGGCTAACCCGAATCCTTCGGGTGCCGTCCAACAATCACAAACCATGGAGGAGTGTCTATTTAAGTTAATTAATTCGGGACTGGGAATCCCATTGCCGGCTCTTTTTGCAAAATTATTGGATAAGCGGATGTGCCACTATTCCATATGAGAGTCCGTCAAAAGTAAATGACAAGGTTGAAAGCTAAACACCACATACTTCTGTTATCACCAGGATTTAACCGCGATCAGGAGGTGGGCCGCGATCGAGATGGGCTTGGAAGATTATATATGGAAAATCTATGAAGCGGCCTTGCACGGAGAATTTGGGCTAGTTAGCCCGTGTATCTTAGTATAATAGATTATGTATCGATTTAGAAGTTAGAGTTTATCTCGTGCACGGTTTAGTGCACGCCCACATTAGAAAGTTCCCTGGACTATAAATATGTACCTAGGGTTTATGGAATAAACAACAACTCACGTTCAACCCCAAAAACAAACCAATCTCGGCGCATCGCCAACTCCTTCGTCTCGAGGGTTTCTATCAGGTAAGCGACATGCTGCCTAGATCGCATCTTGCGATCTAGGCAGCACAAGCCCCACGTTGTTCATGCGTTGCTCGTACTGAAGCGTTTTTGATGGCGAGCAACGTAGTTATCATTAGATGTGTTAGGGTTAGCATCGTTCTTCGTTTAAGCATGCTTACGTAGTGCAACCCTTGCATATCTAGCCGCCCTCACGCCTATCTCAGGTG
Organism: Lolium rigidum; assembly: GCF_022539505.1. Taxonomy (NCBI): domain Eukaryota; kingdom Viridiplantae; phylum Streptophyta; class Magnoliopsida; order Poales; family Poaceae; genus Lolium; species Lolium rigidum. The sequence goes on from NC_061513.1 coordinate 118,006, forward strand.
TGGGGCGGCACCCGCTTGATCATTATTTAGTAGATCCGATCCGTTACGATTGCTCCTTGTTCTACAAGGATTAGTTTAATATCCGCAATAGTTAGGCCTTACAAAGGGGGAGGATCCGGTGGCACGTAGGGTGGCGTTCGCAAGTCCTAAACGGGATGTTCCTAGGATCAACTTCATGTTGGTTTTTGGCCTTGTTTAGGATCGGCTTACGAGCACCGTGCGTGGCCGCAAGGCCCAACCCGGAGTAGGATGATCCGATTATGCGGTGAAAACCCTAAATCGTCGTAGATCTCATTAGCTTCATCTTGATCAAGCAGGACCACCAAGTATTCGTGCACCCCGTACGGATCATGGGTGGATCGGCTCTTTGAGCCGATTCACGGGATAACCCGAGAGCCGATCGAGGCTCGTATTTAACGTTTACATGTATGCCCTGCAGGAAACTAAGCGAGGCATCTTCATCACCTTCCACGACCGGGTATAGGTCAGGTGGCACGCCCTTGCACTTCGCAACGCCGCGTGTGACCAGAAGAGCATTGCGGGCCGTCGCTCGGAGGGGTCTCAGCCAGCCGCAGCTCTAGGCTCTTCCCGGCTCTACGGTGTTGACAAGGCCGCCGCCCGCCGGTGGGTTTTGGCAGTCAACACATTCTGGCACGCCCGGTGGGACAATCGTCTACATCAACCACATCGCCATCTACATCTGAGATGGCGGACGGCACGCCAGTCACTTACGGGGATCTGCCTGACGACCTCAAGAAGCAATACAACGAGATCAAGGCTACCCTCGAAGCCGACCTCATCGGCTCTTTTCAGAGAACCCGTTCCGGTGGCATCAGATGGAAGGGGTTCTCACCGCAAGGTGCGCTCGATGGGATAGACCTCTCAACCCCGTCGGAGGAACGCACCGAGGGTCGCGGCGAGGAGATCAACTACCCGGTGGCTCACTCGCTACACCGCCACTCGGAGAACTTGGTCAACGTGTTGGAGCGTGTCGCTCGCGCGTGATCCAGGAGATCATGAGCCACCAGTACTCGCCGTCAGGACCAGCTCTCGGGACGCATCAAGGAGAGTTGCCATTCCAGTCCCGTCCACCGCTGCCATTTGCGTTGGCGGCACCAGCTGAAGTGCCGACTACACCGGCATTCCTCGTCTACAGGATTGGTGGCGACCCTAGTGACTACCAGTTCTTAATGGAGGCGCCTAAGGAGATCCCTCATGGATACGCGTGCATGTATGTGCCGGATTGTGGTGGCTGGGCACTCACAAACCAGGCCACAACATCGGGGACTCCGGCGAAGACGAGGAGGAAAGTCGGCGACGCGAGCGAGACGTGGCTAACTAAATACGCCACGCCGACGAAACTCCCGAGCCCAGCTCCTGCAGATGGCTCAGAGCTGGAAAAGCAAACATGGCAGGCCAAGTACGCCACCCCGGCGAACCTTCGCAGTGCAACTCCTACGGCCAGCACGGCGGATCAGATCGATACCATGCCGAGAGACCAATTCGGCATGATGCCGAAAAGAAGGGCAAGTCGGCTATTCCAAGCCGTACCCCGACGATTACGAGATGATCCCGCTGCCACCTAAATATCGGCTCCTCGACTTCTCCAAATTCGGTGGATCGGATGGCTCCAGCTCCATCGAGCACATCGGCCGATATTTGGCTCAACTAGGACCGGCTTCAGTGTCGGATCAGCTACGCGTGAGGCTTTTTCCACAGTCCCTCACGGGATCGGCTTTTGGATGGTACACCTCCTTGCCAGCAAACTCCATCCAAACTTGGAAGCAATTGGAAGAACAGTTCCATATGCAATACCATTCAGAAGCTTCCGAGTCCGGCATTGCCGATCTAGCACAACTACGTCGAAGCGCGGGAAACGGTGACGAGAATACATCCAGCGCTTCAGGAATCTTAGGAACCGATGTTATTCGGTTCGTATAACTGAAAAGGAAGCGAGTCGAGTTGGCGGTAGCGAGGCCTTGCAACACAGCTCAAGGACATGGCCTCCCAAGCAGATTATCCTCGCCGGCGCACATGGTTCAGAAACTATCAGCATATGAACAGCGCCACCCCGACCTGTACCAAGACAAGTTCAAGCGTGCAGTAGTTATGGTCGATACAGAGGAAGATGAAGTGCCTGCGGGAGGCCAAGAGATAGCAGTGGCTGAGTGGACACAGGGGGGGACCCCTGTGGCCTGCAAATGGGTGAAGCCACCAGGGCCGCCCAGGGGATTTGATTTTGACGTGACCAAGACTGAACAAATCTTCGACCTCCTGCTCAAGGAGAAACAGTTGACGATTCCTGAAGGTCTCAAGTTCCCCTCGGCGAAAGAGCTAAACGGAAAGCCGTACTGCAAATTCCACAACTCGCTTTCCCATGCCACCAACGATCGCCGGGTGTGGCGTCAGCACATCCAAGCGGCGATAGAGAAGGGGCGACTAATTTTCAACCGAGTACGCCATGAAGGTCGACACCCAACCCTTCCCCGCCGTTAACATGGTAGAAATCACCTACCCCGAAGGTTGCCAGCCGGGTCCCTCGTTCAGCATCAACATGGTAGGACCCGGAAACCACTCGGCAAAGATGGAGATGAGGACAGCTGCTCTCATAGCAAGGACACGGAGGAGGCCGCTCCACGCGATCGGCTCCGTCATGATGGCAAGCGCTATGTCACGGAGGGAGAGGTGAAGAATATAAGATATCAGCGACCCTCTCTCGATCACCTCCTCAACAAATATGTGAGTCGAGTATGACCAACGCCGACGGCACAATTACGATGATAGAGGAGATCGTCCGGCTAGAGAAGCCGGAAGATATCGTCGGCGAGGATCGCGATGAGGAGGAGCACGAGCGCCGTGCCACGGAAGCATCAAGGGAGCAAGATGACAACGCCGAGGCATTGGGACTGCCCCTTCTTCGGATCACTCGCTGGGATTCAGGAATGAGCCGATTGCCTACAATCGGCAATTGCCCGAATGCAATCGAGAAAAAGAAGGAGGCAGCCAACGTGTCCGTGTTCGAGCGCCTAGGGCCTCTCCCGCCACAAAGCAAACGCGCCGAGTCACCTCGTTGGGCAGATCTTGAAGATTCGGAAGACGAGGGAGAAGTGGAAGAAGATAGGTACCACCGGCCAAGGTGGTGCCCCGACGGACTCAGCCGTTCCCGAAGCGCAGGGTTCGGCGATTGCGCGGCCTGGAGGAAGCCGAAAGGTTGTACCTGCATACGCTAAGGAAGGCACGGCCTGATCTGGCTGCAAAGGTTCAGCGAACCCTGGATGAAGAGGGTCGTCCACGGAAAATGGAGTGGCGCCCTAAGCAGAGGAAAGCCGATGATGAGACATCGGCGGGCACAAACATGGTACTCGTCTTGCCGACGAGCTTAGCGCTCCACGACTCTACGGAGCACTCAAGGTGGACGACGGCAAGCGCATCAAGTCGGAGGTTGGGTTGGTTTCATCCAGCCGACCAAGATAGCAAGATCAAACCAATGAGCAAACCAGGAGAGGCTGATCCTTGTGATCGGCCCCAAAAAACTTATGAAGGGAACTTACAAAACCTTCAACGAGCAAGCAACGTGGAGGCCGATTCCAGCAATCGGCCAAAATTATCCTCACCTACCTTTACGCCTGGGTTCAACATGTTATCCAACAGAGCCGATACCATCAATTCTCTTGACAGAATCGGCTCGGGGGGCACCCAGGTATATGAAAATACGAGGATATGCAACAGAAGCATCTCATCTTTTGTTGATGGGTATTGGAATATGGGGGCCGATGCACAGGTCGGCCGTAATAAAAGTGAAAAGTGAAAATTCGAAAATGCCTTATCAGAGCATCGATTAAGACGCCGATGCAGCAGGCATCGACTTAAGGACATGAAAGCCGATGCATGGCCATCGACTCAAGGGGAGTAACTGTTACGATCAGAGGGTCAATGGAGCACAAAGGGAGATTTTGTATGAAGGAACTCCTCAATGGAGCAGTTTGGAAGCTCGGATCCTCTCTTCAAGAACAATATTAGAAGCAGCATGGGCGGACGGATCAGGTCAAGGATGGATGACATTAGGTTCATCAAAGGAAAGGAGCCTATCTGGCCGACAGGAACTGAAGAAACTCGGGGGGCAGCTCACCTTGAAGGCTTTCCGCTCAGAGAAGCCGATTTGTGTTCAAATCGGCTGATGCTGCATAAGGAATCTCCCCACACACGATCAAGCCCAGGTCTACGCAGTTCATTCGCGTATCCTCGTCTCTGTTTTGCATTGGCTGAGACTCGGGGGGCAACAGGCTTGGTAGATTGCTTTATTGAAGGACCGATGCGTTGTTATCGGTTCATTACACATTGGCGGAGGGGATGAATCGGCAAGGTCAGTAGGAGGGGTGAATCGGCTCAATTAAAACTCAGAAGAAATCGGCAAAATCAAAGTGGGGAACAGCTTCTTCATTGATAGGCGGGATTTCTTACATAAAGAGCTGAATTGTTCTCAAAAGGAAATACTAGGGGATACATTGCCCCATCTACTACTACTGACCCTATGATAGAGGTCCTATCTACGGGCCGTCACTGCCCTCATCGTCATCCTCAGAGCTCTCATCGGCACTGCTGCCGATGGGCTCCTCGTCGCTACTCCCGTAGCCCTCCACGGGGGCCTCATCCCCGTCTTCGTCGTCGCTGCTGTCGTCGTCCCACCACATGCGAAGGCGCTTCGCTGGTGGGTAGCCCTCGAGGGAGTCGTCGTCGTCGTCGTCCTCCTCCTCCTCCTCTTCTTCCTCCATCACCCCCTCGGAGGAGGTGAAGTCGTCCCAGGAGAAGCGATCGTCATCGCTCTCCTCCTCCGGTTCCCCGTCGGCGAGGAAACGGAGGTCGCTCTCCCCGTCCGTCGAGGACTGGTCGTCCTCGGACCGGATGGAGAAGTCATGGTCCGACTCCTCCCCGGCCGCAATGGCGCGGCGGGTGTTGGCCGCATGGACCGCCGCCGGGTTGTGCTCCGGCGTCGGCTCGCGGGACATGGAGGACTGGGCTGGAGGGGTCCGATAGGGCAGAGGAGGAAGAAGACATGATGGTGCGGGAGGGCTTTTGGACCGCTAATGCGAGGATGCGGAGAGCGAAGCTGTTCGTAGCGGTTAAATAAAAAGGGAGATGGCGAAAATTCAATGCCACAGCGAGTTTCCGAGGAAGTGGTGTTTGAAAGGAAGAGAAAAAGACTGCCAAATCACGCGGAGAAGTTGAGAAGGCAAGTCATCATGGTGACGGATACCTGCTACGGTTCCGCCACGACATGACCCGACGGGAGCGTAATGATTTTGGAAATACCATTTCCAAAACCAGGGGGCATGTGTTATCACCCAGGATTTAACCGCGATCAGGAGGTGGGCCGCGATCGAGATGGGCTTGGAAGATTATATATGGAAAATCTATGAAGCGGCCTTGCACGGAGAATTTGGGCTAGTTAGCCCGTGTATCTTAGTATAATAGATTATGTATCGATTTAGAAGTTAGAGTTTATCTCGTGCACGGTTTAGTGCACGCCCACATTAGAAAGTCCCCTGGACTATAAATATGTACCTAGGGTTTATGGAATAAACAACTCACGTTCAACCCCAAAAACAAACCAATCTCGGCGCATCGCCAACTCCTTCGTCTCGAGGGTTTCTATCAGGTAAGCGACATGCTTGCCTAGATCGCATCTTGCGATCTAGGCAGCACTAAGCCCCACGTTGTTCATGTGTTGCTCGTCATCGAAGCGTTTTTGATGGCGAGCAACGTAGTTATCATTAGATGTGTTAGGGTTAGCATCGTTCTTCGTTTAAGCATGCTTACGTAGTGCAACCCTTGCATATCTAGCCGCCCTCACGCCTATCTCAGGTGTGGGGCGGCACCCCGCTTGATCATTATTTAGTAGATCCGATCCGTTACGATTGCTCCTTGTTCTACAAGGATTAGTTTAATATACTGCAATAGTTAGGCCTTACAAAGGGGGAGGATCCGGTGGCACGTAGGGTGGCGTTCGCAAGTCCTAAACGGGATGTTCCTAGGATCAACTTCATGTTGGTTTTTGGCCTTGTTTAGGATCGGCTTACGAGCACCGTGCGTGGCCGCAAGGCCCAACCTGGAGTAGGATGATCCGATTATGCGGTGAAAACCCTAAATCGTCGTAGATCTCATTAGCTTCATCTTGATCAAGCAGGACCACCAAGTATTCGTGCACCCCGTACGGATCATGGGTGGATCGGCTCTTTGAGCCGATTCACGGAGATAACTGAGAGCCGATCGAGGCTCGTATTTAACGTTTACATGTATGCCCTGCCGAGAAACTAAGCGAGGCATCTTCATCACCTTCCCGACCAGGTATAGGTCCGGTGGCACGCTCCTTGCACTTCGCAGCGCCGCGTGTGACCAGAAGAGCATTGCGGGCCGTTGCTCGGAGGGGTCTCAGCCAGCCGCAGCTCTAGGCTCTTCCCGGCTCTACGGTGTTGACAAGGCCGCTGCCCGCCGGTGGGTTTTGGCAGTCAACAACTTCCTCATGAGCTATGAAACATTAACACAAATTAAGAAGCATTTTGAAGGTTTTAAAGGTAGCGCATGAGAATTTACTTGGAATGGTTTGAAATGCCATGCATAGGTATTTATGGTGGACACTCGGAATAACTTGGTTTTCATGTGTTTGGAGGCACGAGCAGCGTTCCCGCTACGGTACAAGTGAAGGCTAGCAAAAAGACTAGGGAGCGACAAATCAAGAGAGCAGTAACTGTCATAATCATGCTTGCGGCAAAATAAATTAACAGAGGCATAAAAGTGATACAAGAACTCTAAAGCAATGTAAATCATTGAGGCTTAATTGACTCTTGTTCAGTCATATGCATGCGTGAGCATGTGCCAAGTCGATATAAATGAATTATTCAGAGGAGGATACCACAATGCCATACTTACTTATGAATAAAACAATGCAAGCAAACATCCATGACATGCTACCCATATTAATAGATTGGAGCTAAACATGAGAGATCATAAACTACTAGACTTCCTCAAATAACATATACCTCACATGAACCAACTAAGCATGCTCACATGGATGAGTATATGTACAAAAATGAAAACAAATAGAGTTCATACCAGCCTCTCACCACAATCAGATTGTCGTAGATCGTCATTATTGCCTTTTCACTTGTGTAGCTTGGATAATATGAAATGAAAACCACGCTCCAGCCACCGAAGACCATTGAACTCATGATGAACTTTACAAACCAAAGAAGAACAGCAAATATTTTTGGTGTTTTCAAATTGCAAATAAGAACAAGAGGAAACAAGCAATCAAAGCAAAATCTTTTTGGGTTTTCTTATAGCAAACTAGCAATAGCAAATAAAGCTGAAACAAATGCAAAAACCAAGATAAAGAAATGGTGAAGAGAAACAACAGAAATATTTTGGTCTTTTTGTGTTTTGGGAAAGAAACAAAGCAAAAACAAGAAATAGCAAACTAAAAGAAACACGAGAAAAACGAGATGGCAGAAATCTGCCAAAACCTGACAGCAGTACAGAAATCGATTTTTACAAAAATCTTACGTTGCTCAGTTCGAAAAGTGTTCAACTAATGAAAGTTAGATAACAACCTGGGGAACATGCACAAAAATTTTAAACTCAAAATACTGTTCTGGCTGGGCACACGAATTTTTACGGTAACAGCCCAGAATCTGTTTTCAGGCAGCACTTCCCCAAATATCATCTTCCTCTCATTGGAAAACCACTCAAAGAGACCAAACAAGTATATACAAGTATCCAGCAATCATAATATGCAAAGAATGAGTGATGCCGGTATACCTCCCCCAAGCTTAGGCTTTTGGCCTAAGTGGAGTTCAATCCCATCGATCCCATGAAGTAGTATCTCCGTAATATGAAGATGGGTCGTATTCCGGGTATGTGCTAGAAGAAGCACCCGGATATGTGACGGTGTGGTCGTAGGAGGTCCCGATGTCCTCGGAGTCATGTTGCTGGTGGAACTCTTGTATCTTCATATGCTCATCCACCTCCTCCTTAGTGCACGACCATGATTGCCTGTCAATACTTAACAAACCAGGTTGGGGAAGAGGGATTTCCTTCTCCTCCCCGTCGAGAAAACAACATTCTATATACCATATTATCTAAAGTAGAGTCGGTTGTAACAAAATGATGACTCTTCATAGCAGTAATATCAAGTCTCCTAGGGGCCAATGGCACATCATTAGGATCAATAGGAAGATTAAGAAATGTTAAAACACGCAGTGCAATGGTTCCTCCAAAAATAGGCCCCCTGGTAGACAGGCGGCGAGCAATAAGAGCACCAAGGTGATAGGATGTTTGACCAGTAAGTGCAATGTTCAGGAAAGCAAGATGGTAGCTAGAGATATGTGGTGACC